>NC_140424.1:1937828-2145328 GCF_965140295.1 Lepidochelys olivacea | reverse complement strand
CCCGCGCCGCGCCCCACCCCCCTGCCCCTGCCCGCGGGAAAGCGGCGGCCCAGCCACGCCCCCGCGAGGCGCATCACCCAGCCCCGCCCGCCGGGCAGGGGAGCCCCCGGGGTGCGCACAGCGCCCCCCCCCCAGCCGGGCCCGTCCCGCCCGTGCAGGGGGCGCGGGGATCCCCCCCCAGCCAGGCCCCGAGCGGGGTAGGCGGGTCCGTGCCCTCTGCAAAGCCCCGAGCCAGCGAGAGCCCCCCCGTCCCCCCCCGGCGGGCAGCGGGGCGTCGGGCTCCTGCACCCCCGCGCTGAGCTCGGCCGCCGAGCCCGGGCCGAGCCCCCCGGGGGCCGCGCCCCGCGCCCCGCGCCGGGGCCGCTGACCTGAGCTCCGCGCCGGCTGCCGCTGCCCGGGGACCCGGCAAAGTTTCTGTTTCTGCGAGTGCGCGTCGCCGGAGAGCCCCGAGTTTCGCTTTCCGAACGTCAGCGCGGGGCAGCCCCGGCCCGAGCGGCTCGGACCCGCTCCCCGCCCGCCGCAGGCTCCCCCGGGCGCTGCTGCAGCTGGGGTGGGGACAGGTCCCTTCGCCCCGCCGCGGCTCCCCCGGCCGAAGCCCGTGCGCTAACGGGGCGCGTCCCAGCCGGCTGGACACCCGGCGCCGAGCGGGACGGGCGGGGCTCCTGTCCTGGCGAGCCTGCCACGGTCCCGGGCAGCAAGGCAGCGGGGTGCCCAGGGCCCGGACACAGGAGCAGGCGCTGGGCTACCCGATGTCTGGTGTCTGAAGCGTCCAAGGCCCTGAGCCTGCTAGCACGGATGTGTGAGACACAGGGGGGGTGAGGGAAGAGCTTGTTCTGGACCAATTTCTGTCCACACAGAGCTCTTCTCCAGGCCTGGAAAAGGGGTTGGGAGTATGTCTACCCTTCAGTCGCTACAGTGGCGCAGCTGCCGCATTTCAGTGTAGACACTAGGGATGCCTAGGAGAGGGCATCTCCCCTCAGCACAGGCCAGGGGTTCGGGTACCCCTGGGGCGATATCAGCTCACCCAGGTATCTGCCTAGCGACATAAAAAGCACTAGCAAAGTCGGTACCAACTGAAATCTTATAGGGACAATGATTTGTGTATACTGCTCTCTATAGGGCACACTGAAATGTAGAAAGAAAAGGAGGACTTGTGGCACCTTAGAGACTAACCAATTTATTTGAGCATGAGCTTTCGTGAGCTACAGCTCATTTCATCGGATGTGAACAGTGGGGTGGGAATAGGTATTGTTTCATATTCTCTGTGTATATATAAAGCCTGCTGCAGTTTCCACGATATGCATCTGAGGAAGTGAGCTGTAGCTCACGAAAGCTTATGCTCTAATAAATTGGTTAGTCTCTAAGGTGCCACAAGTCCTCCTTTTCTTTTTGCGAATACAGACTAACACGGCTGCTACTCTGAAAACTGAAATGTAGGTACATTATTTATATTTCAGTTGATTTATTTTATAACTGGTAAAAATGAGAGTCGATCGTTTTTCACTAATAGTGCGCTGGGACACTTTTTTGTATTTTTAGGTCTGATTTTGTCAGCAAGCTGTTTCTAAGTGAGGTGAAAGCTGGGCGTACACAAGACAAATCAGACTCCGGAAAGGCGTACCGTAGTCTGGAAAGGTTGAGAGGCACTGACATAGATAATCCGCCTCCCCACTGGGCTTCACGCAGTTCGGATACGTCTCTCAGGGCAGGGCTACGCTTCAAATGCTGCGGGAGCACAAATGCGCCGGAGCAGCTGCACTGCTGTAGGGCTTCAGTGAAGACCCTCGTTAACCAACCTGCGTGAGAGGCGATAGCTAGGTCCGCAGAAGCAGCCGTCCTGTCAACAGAGCGCTGTCTACACTGGGGGTTAGGTCGGTACAACTGCATTGCTCAGAGGTGTGGACTTTTCACATCCCTGAGCGACAGAGCTATACCACTGTAAGTTTACAGGATAGAACTGGCCTCAGGGGTGTGGATTTACCCCTGAGAGAGAGAGCTATACCCATGTAAGTCCCTAGTGTAGACCAGGCCTTGGACTGTCACAGCCGCTGCAACAGGTTGTTTAGCATAAGTGGTTAGCAGATATTCTAAGGGACCATTCCATGTGAAATGACCCATTAACATCTCTGCAGTCATAGAACAGGCGGGGGCGGGGGCGGGGGGGGGAAGGGAACCTAAGGGGTTGCAGACTATTGTATTAAAGCTAAGCCATAAATCCAGTGTCTTCCCAGGTTTTGTGTGTGACCTTGGACCTCCCTGTGTCTCAGTTTCCCATCTGTAAACGGAGGGGTGGTGTGATAAGTGCATGAAAGACTGTGAAAAGCTTTGAGATCTTCGGCTGCATGAGGAGACTAAAGGTTTTGAATAGCTTCTTGGTCACGCCTTGGTCAGGCTGCACATCTGTGCTAGTTTGAGTAAAGCATCATTTGTGATGTAGATGTACTTACAGAGGTGTCTCCATATCTCCCAGGCCAGGCGGTGCCTTCTGGCATCCTACCCATCCCTGCTGCATAGCCCTGACCTTCCCCAGTGTCTAGCCTCGTTTGCCTGGGGGGAGGAGATAGCTGATTTCTTTCTCTTACCCCCTCCAAAGAGCTCAGGGCCCTTCTCTCTGTCTGGAATGCAGCTCATGTCAGCCTACGCCTGCTTGCTGATGGGCTCAGCAGCCCTGCAGGCACATCTAGTTTGCCATCTCTGGGAGTGGCAGACAACAATATACAACCAGGGGGCACGCTGTGGGGAATGGGTCTGAGACCCCCTTTCCCTGCTCTAGGTGTGTTAGTTTACGTTAGGTACAGTTGGGTGCATCTAACAGCCAGACACCCCCAAAAATCCTCTACCCTAGAAATATCCATAAAAACAACCCCCGCTGCTAGGGTGACCAGTTCACAAGTGTGAAAAATCGGGGCAGGGGAATAGGCGCCTATATAAGACAAAGCCCCAAATATCGGGACTGTTCCTGTACAATCGGGACTGTTCCTGTACAATCGGGACATCTGGTCACCCTACCCGCTGCAGGCAGATACAGCCCGTCCCATTCTGCCTCTGCAGCCCTTGGGGAACAGGGAAAGCTTCTGCTAAATCCTTCCTCGCTGGAGGGAGAAATGAAAGAAGCTCTCACCAGAGGGTGCCTCTGGGACTTACAACTCACTCTGCATCCGATGAAGTGAGCTGTAGCTCACGAAAGCTCATGCTCTAATAAATTGGTTAGTCTCTAAGGTGCCACAAGTCCTCCTTTTCTTTTTGTGATTACAGACTAACACGGCTGCTGCTCTGAAACTCTCTGCTTTCAGTTTCATTTCTCTGCTGCCTGCTCAGACGGTGCTGTATGCAGGGTTGTTGTGGGCATGTCGGTCCCAAGATATGAGAGGGACAAGGTGGGGGAGGTCATATCTTTTATGGCACCAACTCCTGTTGGTGAGAGAGAGAAGCGTTCCAGCCACACAAAGCTCTTCTCCAGGTTTGGGAAAGGTCCTTTGAGCATCACAGCAAATGCCGTGTTCCTCATCCAGTACACTAAACATCCCAATAACAACGGCAGGGGTGAAACCAGACAATCACAACACTCTCGAATGAGCTCAGATGGGAAAATGATAAAAGACAGGAGGGGGAACACTTTCCACAAAGCAATCACTCTATGTCTAACTTATCAGTCCTCATCCTCAAAGGAAACCTGCACGAGGACCACTCTTTCCCTCTGCAGGCTTCCCTCTGCAGGCTGGTATTATGCATATACCAACCCTTAGGCTCCTTAAGTGAGTCAGGGGACAGAGTAGAATTACCTATGGTTATATCTCTGGAAATAGTCCCCACAGTTAAGCTCTGGTTCTGGGGTTCAGGTCCCTCCCACCTGTCTGTACACCCCACTTCCTTGTACTTGAGTGCCCAGGCCCTCAACTTCTGGACACAGTGCACACAGATTTGCTGCCTCCAAGGAAGCAGAGTCCCCCAGTTCACTAGCTTTGCCTCCGCTCAACACTCTCCTTAGCACCCGGCATGTAGTTGATAAACACGTTTATCTGACAAAGTTTAAGACAGAGAGTCAAATAGAAGTAAGTCTAAGGATTGAAAACTCCTGGTTACAGATAAATGAAAAATCTAAAATGCAAGCTAGAGCCACTACTTATAACTGTGTTCCTTTCCTGTCTCATGAAGTAATTCTCACCCAATAGTCCGTCCATACAGCACTTGGCCAGTCGAGAGCTGGCATCCACGTTTCTTGAGACAGCCGCCCTGGCAGAGTGTCCCCTCTGTAATGGATGCCATCTGTGGCCTTCTGTATTCTCTTATACAGTTCCAGACCTTTTGTCTCTTCTCCTAACCTGGGACATTTTGTCACCGTTTGCACCAAGGTTCCCCCCTTTTGTGCTCTGTAAAGGGCCCGAGCCTGCCCCTTGTCTAGACTGTAAAAGCTCAGCTGGGCTGAGAGATGCCAGTTGTTCTCCCTCTTCACTGAGTTCGCTCTGAAAACCACCTCAGCCTAGGTGAGCAGTTTCCCCTCCAGCAGCTTTGGAACACAACATCCCATGTTCCATCACTCCTACAATATTTCCCATCCATACTTCCCCCACTAACCAGGACAACCAGCAAGTTCTTAGCTTTCAGCACAGACTGCACATGGCCCCCTTCACTGAACTCTCGCTCACAGGGGAGACATGCCACGTCCCTGGGTACAGACTTGTAACCGTGAACCCTCCATCTCTTGCCCCTATAGGGCTCCCCGGTCACAGGCAGGGCCTGGAGTTTAGTCATTCCTGCAAGTCCAAAAGAGAAACCATTTCTCCAATGAGTGGAAGAGCCACAGGCTGAGTCCTTGGGAATCGTACAGTTTTATTGTTCATGGTACAGAGCGTTCCCCTTGGAAACACAACCTTCCGTAAGGGAAGAGCAGAGCAGGTGCTCGTTCAGAAAGGTTTCATCTTCTATAAGCAGGCAGTGGGCCTGACTCCCCACTGCTGGGCACCTGGTCTTGTAATTTACACCTGATCCATGGCACAGCAAATGCAACTGCTGTTTTGAGTGGAGAATTCTGATTCAGTGGCATCACACACCTGCTTTGCACAAGTGCAAATGACACCACCTGGTGCCAGGTAGGGGGGAATCAGGTGAGTGTCCAGAGAAGGGTCAGTGTATAACAAAAGCTTTGAACTGCACAGCAGCAAAATAGTCCAGCTGCCCCCACTCCAGCCAAACTGGAGGCAGAGAGGTCAGTGCCCCCGAGACCATAGCCAAGGTTGGCACAGGAATAGATCTGCCCTGGGGCAACCATAGCTGGTACAGACCTCCTTGATGGATCCTGGAGTACAGCGCTAGACTTGTCCCTGCCTTAAAGGCTTTTTTTTTTAAATGGGGAGGAGAAGGGCATTGGGGGTGCGGGGTTCAGCTAAGAGAGAAGGAGGATTGTGCACCTAGCTAGGGTGTAACTGTTTTCATTGCATAATGTGTATTTCATGGGGTCAGCCGCACCCAATCAGGACCCCGGGGCAGGAGGAAACAAGTTCAGCTCTACAAAACTAAAGCCATCCCCTCCCCCATAGCTCCATTGTCCTTCAGAACTGAGTCAGGAGCACTTGGGCTGGCTGCACCCAAAAAATAAGCTGCTCCCACGTGAGTGGCCAGAAGGAAACAGCATGCACAGCAGATTGTGCAAACACATAACATTTCAACTGGGCTCCTCCGGCTTGTACGTGCCCAGAGGCTCTGCTGGACTCAGCTCATTCTGGACTGGGGAAGAACAATCAGTGACAGACTCTCCCCAATGCACCACAATTCACCCCCAGTGCATTGTGCAGAGCTTTGCCCCTCCACCTCCTTCCTTACACGGGGACTGGAATAGTTGACAATGGTGACATTTAAATTATCCTCACCTGACACCCGAGTTAACAGCCCCTCCCAGCTGAGCAGAGCAGTTCACCCCTCAGCGCTAGTGCTCCAGGCTCTTTGCAGATTCAGTTACCCTAATCTCACCTTGGTGAGGTTTCCCCCCGACTGCAGCAGCTGGAGACTTACTTTTCAAAGGAAATTAGACTCTGAAGCCTTGGATAGCAGCTTCAACGCCATGCTAGTGCAGCGTACCAGCTCAGCCCCAACGCTGGGGGGCTGAAGGCAGCAGCTTTATAGAAAAATCCTAAACCAAGAGGTCTAGGTTACAAATGAAATTCTCAAAACTCTCCTTCTCCCAGTGGCCTGAACAGGTATTACCCTGATTCCTAGAGCGGAGAGACATGTCCTTGGTCACGGAGGACAGCTACTGTCTCCTTGAAATGCCGCGTTAACGGGGAAAGGCTATAATTCAAAGGGGCGTTGGACATTGATATGAACAACAACAAGATGCAGGGTTGTAATAATAAACACTTAAAGCAGAATTTGGGAAGAGAACCTCCACCAGCCAACCTCCATCGGGAGTCAGGAGATTTCCAAAGGGGGGCAGACTATCCCACACCTTCCTCTGAAGCACCTGGTACTGGCCGCTGCTGGAGACGGGATACTCGTCGGGACAGACCCGGGGGCTGATCCAGCGTGCAATGCCTGTAGACTCTGGCATGTGCGGAGCTGTGTCTGGAAGCGGGTGGTGTGTGTGTGTGATATCAGGCAGGTGGGAGGATGAGCACTGTGGAGGGTGCAGTGCATGGGAGTGGGCAGCTTGTGTCCTATTGCTGGTGACAGCTAAAAGCCACCTGTGAACTGAGCATTCTGCGCCCTGGTGCCCCAAAGCACCTCCTCCAAAGCCCAGTTCTCCCACCCAGACGCTGCTGGGCTTCCTCCACGCCTTTGCAGACCATGTCACCCCCATAATTCCCTTTCTGGATTCCCTTGTCCATAATGTCACTCAAGTGCTAGAGCCCTCACTAAGCTCCCTAGATCAGCTCTGGCCAGAGAGCCCAGCCAGACTCGACAGGCATTGGGCCACAGCGGGGCTGCATCCGCTCATGCCAGGTCTCAATCTGGCGCAGCATCCATAATGCCCATACTCCCCGTGCAGCCTGCATAGACCATCGGGGGCTTGGCTGGATTCTTCACTGCCCATCCCTGCTCCAACTGTCCCCTGATCATGGTTAATCATAGAATATCAGGTTGGAAGGGACCTCAGGAGGTCATCTAGTCCAACCCCCTGCTCAAAGCAGGACCAGTCCCCAATTTTTGCCCCAGATCCCTAAATGGCCCCCTCAAGGATTGAACTCACAACCCAGGGTTTAGCAGGCCAATGCTCAAACCACTGAGCTAGCCCTCCCACTGTGTTCAGACGCCCTCCACCTCATCCTGCTGCCACCACCACCTTCCCGAAAAGCCAGGGCGATTCAGTGGAAACCTAAACCATGGAGGCCACAAGGGGCCCTAGAAGGCAATGTCCCCTTCCCCTGGGGGGGCAGTGCTATCCCCAGGAAACACTAAGCTTCCCACCACCAGCTAGCAACCGGCTCCTACAATGTCAGATGGCTCAGTGCTCCCTGGGACACAGCAATGGAGAAACAAGCCCAGAGGGCTTTTCATCCCCTCACCAGATAGCATTGCCAGTGAGAGTGTCCCCCTCTCCACAGCTGTATTGCCTTAAAGTGCACTAGGAACTACACAGGGCAGTGGAGACGGGGTGGCACATGTCCATTCTCCAGAGCATCCAGGAGGTGCCAGTCTGAGGCAAGGAGGGCAAAAGGGCAGAGGTTGCCAATCCTCACTGGATGAGCCCTGACGCTGGCAGCATGTTCTCGCTGGCGCTGTGAAGTAGGACTCGGCTCCTGCCATCCAGTTCTGCTCCATGGCCCTTCTCTGCAGGAGAGGCAGGGGTGGCATGGGTGGGGAAGGAGAGAGGAAGGCAAAAAACAGGGGACATTTAAAGCAAAGGCCTAGGCTCCACCGAGATGCCATGACAGACTCAGGGGCATTTAACTTTCCAAAGCCTGAATTCCAGCTCGGAAGAAAGAGAAGGAGTCTCTCTTAGGGCAAAAAGAAAAGGAGGACTTGCGGCACCTTAGAGACTAACAAATTTATTTGAGCATAAGCTTTCGTGAGCTACAGCTCACTTCATCGGATGTATTGAGTGGAAAATACAGTGGAGAGATTTATACACACAGAGAACATGCAACAATGGGTGTTACCATCACTCTCGTTACAGTGTGTATGGTAACACCCTGCTGCTACTCTGAAACCTCTCTTAGGGCAGTCAGGCCCCTCCCCCCCCAGCTCCCCCTCCCTCCTCCCCCACACACACACTTCTGGGGGTCTCCAGATCTACCTAACCCCATAAGCGCTTCCTCTGATAACCACCAGAGGGATTCAATTCAACCATCTCCCCAGAACCCCGGGCAGCAGCAGCTCCTAGTCTGAACACTTGGGGCATTTCTCTGGAGGTTACCACTTGTTGCTGGTCCCATGCCAGAGGCATATTAGCCTTTCCCAGCCCTACAGAGAGCAGGGCCTTGGCCTCACTTACCCGCCTCCTCCAGGCTGGGGAAATGTTGGAATCCCTCCAGATCTGCAGACAGCAAGACTTGGAGAACATGGCCCTGAGGAGAGGGGACAGGATGAGTGCGGTTGTGACATTCCAGCTTCCATCGTTCACAGAGACAGCAAAGACTTCCAGATGTGTATCCTGGGAGGCTCAGGAAGGGAGGCTGGGCCGAGTTGACCCCAAGAGCTCAGTCCCTAGGTAGGAGCAGCACAGATGACAGCTGCAGCCCCTCCCCACGGCTTGATCCATATGAGTGAACCCCAGATTCTGTAGCCACTGTAGGAGCAGCCTCCCCCTTCTTGAGTGGGCAGGTGCAGCCCATGAGGACAGCAGGTCTCAAGACGCCATGCTCCATCTTGACCTGAGCAGCCAGGCCACAATGCATGCTGGACCATGATTTTGCATCTGAGCTGATGGGCACTGATATCAGCTGCGTTAGTCGCACGTTAGGTACAAGCTTCAGGTTCTTGGTAAATTGCAAGTGCAGCCCCAAGTTCTCGAGCTTCCTCTGGGGAAGGAAATTTGACTGAGCTAGTCTGGTGACCAGCCCACTGGAGAATATGGCAGCAGCCTTGGTTTTGGAAGCAGCTGCATGACAAGTGCCCATGTCCCTGGTCCGAATTGACAGCCAGTGCCCACCCCTACTTTCCAGACACACCTGCAAGCCAAAGAAGGTCAGGGTGAGGCCCCTTTTCCGGAACTCCTGCAGCAGGTCTGCCAATCCCATCACCACGGTATAATCCATGCTGCTGACGTGGGTGCAGTCCAGGATGACACAGCGTGGCGGAGACACTGAGGGCAAGAACACCATGTGGTCACCTCACTGGCATTTCCAGCAGAACATTCACCAGCCACCTGGGCAGGAAACTTAAAGCAGGAATTGATCTTTCTGAGCCTGGCAGTTTGGAGCGTTGGCACGAGTTTCGCCAAGCCTCTGTTGATCCTGCCCCACCCAGCCAGCCATTTACACTGGGCGGATGCTGAAGGCCACACAAGCCTGAGAGAGAGTGAAGGATAAAGCCTTGATAGCTGCATCAACGGGTCCTGCCCAGGCAGGGTGAATCCCAGTCCAATTCCAACTCAGGCTTTCCCCAAGATCTCTTCCCTACAAGCCGCAGGGAGAGGGCTCTCAGGGGCCAGCTGGCTGATCACAGGAGGTTCAGAATCAGCTTCATGGGCATTTGCCTGAGCAGCTGATCTGAATTTGGGGTTGTATTTATCCAGGAGCTCCAAGGCTGACAAAGGCCCCCCTGCGGAGCAGCCATTCTGGCCTCCTTCATATTCAGAGGCTCAGCAGTGAGACCAGCGCTGTCCACAAGCTACAGCATTGAAACGAGGATGCGTTTGGCTTGTACCAGATGGGCTGATAGTCAGGGTAGACTGCACCGTACCTGCCAGAGCCCATCTGTGCATGGCATCTCGGAGGGACTCAACAGCGGGGAAATGCAGACCACTCGCAGGCTGCATGAGAAGCACCCCCTGCTCTGATAGCTGCAGGAGAACCAAGAGGGGAAAGATGAGAGGTGGCTGCGCTGGGTAATGTAACATGCTCCAAATTCTCAGCCCAGAGCCAGTGTCCCCCTCACAGTGGAGGCGGGTGCGTAGGTAACACAGCCAGCCATTGTCCCTCACACTGAAGGGGCGTGTGATGGAGCCTTCACCCCATCTCTCACCACACACCCATGACTCCCCCAACCGCACACAGACAGGCTGGTGTGTGTGTACACACTGGAAATGGAGGGGATCAAACACCATCAGTGCTAAGAAATGCTGCCCACACCATTCTCAGCTGCCTGCATTAACCATTTCTTTGCGTCTCTTGGACTGTCTCTCTGCACCACAGCTGGGGCAGATGAGGGCCATGGGGGTGTTAAGTAGGGATGGGGCAGGATCGGAAGAAGAGGAAGCCACACGATGCACCCAGCTATTGCTCCAGGTAGATGCCTATGGCAATAGTGACATCCTCCCACATCTCAGGGAACCCCACTGAAGCTGAACCCCACACAAGGAGGTCTGAGCCGCACCTTGATCCGAGGCCTGGCAATGGTGTAGAGCAGGAGAACGCCGGAGACCAGCATGCCGGCCATGATGCCATACTGAACCTCCCAGAAGCAGAGCAGGAACGTCACACACAGCGGCACAAGGTCCAGCCCTGAGAGTGAGACCCCAGTCATTGCCTCGTCCCATCCGTTCACCCTCCCACACGGCAGCTGTGCCGCGAAGCCCCCAGCGTCAGCCAGCAGCCTGTGGAGCCAGGGGAAGGGGAATGGACGAGGGAACAGACGCCCGTTTGCATCTGTAGAGGGGGAGCGGAGATGCCTTTGCGCGTGGCACATCACAGGCCGGAGGCTGCCGGTGGCGGGAGAGGGTTCAGATTGGGGTGCAGGAAGTCAGGGTTCAGTGCTAACACAACATCCAAACATCTTGGGGCTCCCTGTGTGCTTCAATCCCAACATCTGGCCAAGCACCACATGAGGGCTACCAGAGATGTGGGGAGGGGAGGGGATACTTAAAGCCCTCATCTCAAGAAGGGCAGAGTCTGGAGCTGGGTCAGTGAGCGGGAGAACACCCGGCCAGAATCCCCAGGCTGGGACACGGGATGTTTTACAGCAGTCTGGAAACATGACGTGCTGCCTTGGCGCTGAATATTATCACCTAAACTGCCCCCTCTTGGTCCAGGGCACCCCACAGGCATCTGTCTTTCTGTACACCAGGGCACAGAGCGCTCAGAGGCGGGAGGGAACTACGCTACATTCAGGTGTGGAGCACACACAATCAAATGGCCCTCTCAGATCCCTGCGTAACGGGCACAGGTCCAGCAGAGTCTTGCCTGAGAAAAAGAGCTCTGTGTAGCTTGGAAGCTTGTCTTTCTCCCCCACAGAAGTTGGTCCAATGACAGATATTACCGTCCTCATGGATATTTTAACCAGGTGGGGTTATACCAAATCCCACCCTTTTCCGAGCATCGCCAGTAACGGCCTGCAAGTGGCGCTGTATCCCTTTGAACTTCCCCCTATAGTGAAACCATGCAAAGAGCAGGAATTCGCCCTCTGCGGGGATGAGACGGAGCCCCAGGCAGGTGTGCAAAGCAGGTTGCTCGTGGTGCCCGTACGTTTAACCCGCCACAGTGTCCTGAAGATCCTGGCGTCAAACATAGGAGCCACGGCACAAATGATGACAGCAGCCAGAGCCGCTTTGGGAATGTAATAGAAGAGCGAGGTCAGGTAGGCCAGAGAGAGCAGGACCAGGGTCCCTGGGGAGACACAAGGCAGATGGTGAAACACAGCCACCCGACCCCAAGCCACGGCAGGGCAGGGACACCCCAGCCTTCCTCCCCGTACACACACACTCAGCCCAGCCTCACACGGGCGAGGAGAACAGGATGTAAAACCCTGGGGAAGGACGAGCCCAGAGGTGGCCCTTGGAATGGCAGGGGAAGCAGCAATGGAGTCCCTGGGTGAAGGCGGGGCACCTACCTGTTATCAGCCCCCCTGCTGGGGTGCACACGCCCGTCTGTGCATTCACCGCTGTCCTGGAACACAAACCAAACGCACCGTTACAGGCCGTGCGAAGGCCAGCTCCTTCCAGCTCCCCAGTGCGATGGGGGAGCTGCTGGATGGACTCAGTGTCATAAGAGGGAGGCCTGGGGACCGGCCCCACTCTGAGCTCCTGTCTGTCCGGAGACTAGCCCCTCCCCAGGGCATGCAGTACACTGGGGAAGGCCCTTGCCCCCCACCCTAATACATCATCCAGGTAGGAACAAAAGCAAACCCTGAGGGTCCAGGCAGGGGGCATGAGGGGCAGGAGTGAGGGCAAAGCTACAGCACACATGGCCCACTGACATGGGGCAAAGGGAAAAGGGCCCCTCTCCACTGGCTGGGATCCAAACCCAGGCCCTGACTGGGTTCACCCAGCCCCTTATCAAGGATCCCCCGTGCCCTGACAAGGCTGGCCTGCCGAACTGGCTGCCAGCCTCAGTGGTGCTACTCACCGCCCAAAGCTGCCGGTGACGGGGTAGGAGGAGACGAAGGAGCCCAGGAGGTTGGTGAGGCCTGTTGTGGGGGGAGAGACGGGATGTTGTGAACTGTGCAGTCAGGAGGGGAGTCCAGATGCTGCCTGGGTTGGGGGGCAGAGTGGGCCCTCCATCCCATCAGTTCCAGCTCAGTGAGGGGCAGCCACCACCAAGGCCCCTTCCAATTAGCAGACAAGGGTCCACAGCAGGTTCAGTCCTGAGACTGGACTCCCAACCCTGCCCCAGCCAGGCTGGAGAGAGGGTCCCCCCCCAACCCCTTACACCATGTCCTGGCAATCCCCCGCCCCCCTGGCTGAGCTCTTACCCATCGCCAACAGCTCCTGATTGGGGTCGATTCTGTAATTGTTCTGCGAGGCTGAAAGAAGGAGGTGGTGACTAGGCAGAACTCCCTACCCCTTTATCCCAGAGCTTCCTGCGAACCTGGTGCCAGCACCCGGGGGGGGGGGGGGCGGGGACAGCAGGGTGCATGGAGGGGCGAGTCAGCCTTTGCGGGGGAATGACGTCTGTCACAGGCTCCACGGGACCCCTGAGAAGTGGCTCATTTCACCACCTTCACCCTGCAGGTCACATTCCCCTCACCTGGAGGGCAGTAACAGGCCTTACCAACACTGAGCTCTTGCCTTGGGGCATGGGGAACCTCCCTACCGCATTCTGGTACCTAGGAGCTGCCTCACCAGGGCAATAAACTACAGGGGGAAATGCCCAGCTGTGGGGGAATGTTCCATGTGATCCCCCCTCCCCATCCACTGACCCTACACTCCAAGGGACAGCCCCCAAGCACCTCCTTCCTGCACCCCCAGCGCTTTTCTTTGACATGTGGAAGGTCCCACCCCAGGGGCCTTCCCCACTGCTGCCCGGTGGCAGCTGACTCCAGACCCTTCCCCATGTGAGGGCCGAAGGCTGTGGGAGCCCGAAACACAGCACGGCAGACCCGACACCATACCAAAGGCCTTGGCAATAGCGACAGTCTCCATCAGGCCCATGAGAGGCACCACAGCCAGTCCAGCTCCCAGGTCCTGGGGAGGGGATGGAAGAGGCCAGCATGAATATCATGGCAGAGAGCGCTGCAGACGCAGGAGATGGTGCCCTCTGCACTGTCCCCCCATCTCTGAGGGCAGCAGGAAGTGCGAGTCTCAAGAGGAAATCTCCCATGATGCAGCTCAGCCGAGCGAGGGTAGACAGGACCCCTCGCTCCACTAGCCCTGTGCACATACGTGCTGGAGGGCAGGTCACCCCAAGGCTCCATGCATCCAGCCCTGTCTGCTCCCCAACTGGAGGGAAAGGGGCAAAGGGGAGAACCCCCAATTCCCATTGGAATCCCACCTCTCTCGAGCTTGCTCAGCCATTTAAAGGTACGGTACAGAATTAGAGCACCAACCTGGCATGATCCCATCCGCTCCCACCACCACTCACCTGCACCATCTCGCTGAAGGACACAGTGCTGTTGGCTTCGGCCTTGGAGAAAGGCGGCAGCTGGAAGGGAGGGAGCCCCTGGGGCGTCGCCCCAGTGAGGGTGAATGGCTGGGAGCCCATCCCCTGGAAGGAGTAGGCGACCAGGCCAGCAAACAGGACCACAAGTGCATTGCGAGCTACATCAGAGAGGAAATTACCCAGGTGAAAGCATCGCTCCAAGCCCAGTGGGGATGGGCATAGTGGAGGGACATGGACTGGGGACTCTTTCCAGCCCAGGCGGACGCCTGCTGTCCATAAGAGCAGGGGCAGCAGCAGAACGAACCTCCCACCAGCAGGCCTCAGCCCTGCCCTGGAGAGACCCACTGTGCAAGGGGCGTTCAGTCTCCACTCAGTCCTGGCCCTTTCTGTGGGGGCTGCCCACAAGGGGCCAGGCGCTGCCGGTCAGGACAGTGGTTTGGACCGCTGCCTCTCCGGGGGACAGACCCATCTCACACAAGGGCCCCTGAGCAGCCGTCCTACTGGAACAACTTGTGGGCCCTGCCAGCATGGGCCAGATTTGGGCCTAGTGGGGAACGGCCCCCCTGCCCATCACATCCCCCCACAGCCAGCCTGGGCCAGAGCACTCTCCCAGCAGGCATTTGCTGCAGGTACACAACGTGCTGTTTCTTCCTCTTCCTCGTTTCTCCTCATCACCCTGTGACCCTGGCACAAGTCCGGGACCTTACGGTGCTGCCATGGGGAAGAGCAAGTCAGAGCTGGGCAGGGCAGTCAACTAACCTGTTGCTGTGGCCCAGATGATAAGACGACTGATCCTGACGGACAACAGCTCCACCCGATGGACCCTGGGGATGTGGCCTTTCATCGCCCTGAGCCCCACAAGCACTGCCAGGCAGACCAGCCCCAAGAGAGCATCCCCAACCCTGCAAACAGACCAAATCCGGGACATGTTGCAACATACTGCAATCACTACTGAAAAGGTTTTCTCTCGTGGGAAGGGCCCAGCCCAGGCCAGGCCAGGCTCCAGTTCTGAGTGAGGAGACTCGTCTCTGCCACAATCAGATCAGTTCTCAGGGAACAGGGAGAAGGACCCAGGTCAGAAACCGGACAGGAATCAGTGGAGCAGGATCCACTTCCAACCGGAACTGGCCAGGGACAACCATTCCCCATTTCAGCCCCTCACCGCCACTGCTGCAAAGGGCATGTACTCTGCCCTCACTGCCCAAAATGGATCAAGGATAGACAGGGCTGTGCCGGGGTGTGGAGTCACAGGGCAAACCTTGTGTGATGGGGCATTCACCCCACATGAGCCCTGGAAGGTTAACGGAAGCAAGAGAGGCCAGTTAGCCATCGGCTGCACCTGGAGGGGAGCTAGGCCCCAAGGAGGCTTAATCGGGGATGAAGCTCACATGGGCAGAAACAAATGGGGCTGCTCTACAGCCAGGGAGGGGGGCTGCAGTGAGGAAGCCTGCAGCCCTGCTCCCTGATCCTAGGGGAAGGAAGCAGCCCAGGGAAGGGGCAGTGAGGGCTGAGAGAACAGACCTGAGCTGCTGGGTCAAGGGTCCCCAGATTGGAACCCGGTGCAGAGGGGAGGCCTGGGTTCCTGTACAAAGCACTGTGGGAGTGATGCAGTCAGCACAGAGGATAGTGAGAGACCCTGGTGAGACCCTGGCTGGTGGTCTGGCTGGTGAGCTAACCAACAAAGGAGAGGCACTGTGGCTCCTGACTAGCAAGGTGGGGACTGCAGACCGAGTGAATGGGTCAAGGTGCTGGCCGACTGCAGGATGGGGCGCAGACAGTGGTGAGCTAATTCCCCAGATGAGCCATGAGGGGGCGCTGCTGAGCAGCGAGTAGCATCTGCCCCTTACACCCAGTAATTTCCTCCCCCCAGGGGCAGCCAACAGAGGCAGGGCAAGGTGGGGCACAGAGACAACTGAGCTCGCAAGCTTGGGCTGCCTGGGCAATGTGAGGCACAGACCGTCCCAGGGCTGGCTTGAACTGGGAGCCATGCAAGTACCTGCTTGGTGCTGGCAACTCGCTGACGGGCTCAGTGCCCTGCTCTACCGATGGGACTGGGCGGGGAGACAATTCATAGCTCCATTTTCCGCTCCATCCTCCCCCACCCCGGCAACGGGAGAGGCCATGAACTGTCAGGCTGACCCCATGCATCCTCACGCTCCAAACCAATCCAACATGATGGAGGGCATGGAGTGTAGCTTCATGCTGGCACAGGGCACTGGGCAGAGTCTGCTTGTGCCCAGTGTGACCTGACAGAGGACGCAGCAGGCAGCTGCACCTTATACTCACGGTGCCTTTCCCAGCCCTGCGTTCCCCCCACCTCCACACCAGCCACGCCAGGATGCTGGTGGAAGGAACGATCAAGGAAGAGCACAGAGATGTCTGCTGACCTGGTCTCCCCGATTCTTTGGAAGGTGTGATACACCTGCAGGAAGAACTGTCGTGGAATGTTGTGCAGCCCCAGGATGTTCTGTGCAAACAAACAAAGGCCCCATGAAAGACCAGCATAGCCCCAGCTCCCAAATGCACCTGACAGGTATCCCCAATGACAGACCAAAGCCGCATGGGATTGGACCCCTCCCTTCCCCTCCCCATGGCGCTGGCCCATGCAGTGTCTTTTGTGTCTGCTACCTGGAAGCTTTCATCAGGGACCAGACCACGTAGCTGTGTGCAAACCTCTGGCCAAGGAATTTTCTCCAGATCCTTCCTCCACCCCTAGGAAACTTTGGCGGCTCAGTGGGGAGACAGGTCCCATTCTCCCAGATGTCTGGTGCTGAGGCAGCCCCTGCCCCATGGAGACAGAGTCCTGCTTCCCATGCAAGCAGACAGGCTCTCCCAAACGTGGTATTCAAACTGGGATGCTTTCCTTGACCCACGACTGTCCAGCTGCCTCCTCTCGAGTTCTCACATGTCACCAGAGGCTGACAGTGAATGTGGCTAAAAGAACTCAGAGGTTCCTCCCAGAAAGAGCACTTGATAAAACCATAAGAGATTAGCTGATGATTTCTGTTGTTTGGCGCCTTGCAAAGCATATGCTGACCCACATCCCATTCTGATTACAGTCAACCACAAAGGAAATGTGGCAATACCTAAAATCACCACAAGGAATGAAGAGGATTGGCCAAGCCGTGGACCAGTCAAACCTCACAGCCAATCCCAGCCCCCCACATCCCTCCCCGTAGAGAAAAATCACCCACCACAGCGGTCAGAGGATACTGATTGTCTCCGCAGCACCCCCATAACCCCCGCATCACCCGAGAGGAGGACAGTGTATTGACAAAGGAAGCAAACAAAGCTTAGTCCACACAGCGTAATGACCAGGTCCCCCAGCCAATGGGCAGAACATCACCTCCACTTGCCCTAGCACTGAGCACAATCTCAGCTCCGGGAGGGAGGGAGGGAGGGAACGAGGAACCCACTATGGGTCACTAGCATGGCAGTGCAGGGCACTCACCCCATCACACCAACCTTGCAAAATCCTTCTAGTGCGCTTATCTGGCGCAACCCTGTTTGCTTGTTTGTTTGAGGGGCCAGTGAAGTATCCTTCATGTTTCCACTGATATCACGGCGCCAAGCTAAACAGAATGTGCAGCTGGGCCAGTGAATTTTTATGACAATTTTGCAAGGCTGCATTAGGCCACTGGGCAAGTTAAACTAAAGAAATAGAGAAGCCACAGGGAGGAGAAGGTCCTACCTTGACCTGGTTGAAGCTAATGGTGACCGAAGCGGCCGAGGTAAACCCTTTAATGACGGGGCAGGAAACGAAGTCCAGTAGGAAACCTGCAAAGGATGGAAATTGCTATAAGGAAGCTGCTCTCCTAGGTACAGACTGCAGCATGCACACACATGCAGAGTGCAAGGCTTTACAAATCAGAGCTGGACAACAGCAGACATTTCTTGTGGGGACAAGTGGCTAGAATGAGAAGCGTCATACAAAAACAAGGCCTAACATGGCCGCAGCATCTCACCAAGGTGCAGGAGACCCATGGCTAGCTGGATACAGCCTGACAGGAAGGTCAGCAGGATGGCATAGGCAGGGTCATGGAACGCATAGGAAGAGACCAGCAGCGACATAATGGCCGTTGGACCCAGCGTCACATCTTTTGAGGTCCCCAGAAGGCAGTAGACAAAGCAGCCCATGAAGGAGGAATAGAGACCGTACTGCACAGGAACAAACAGAGCCTTCAGCGCCAGAATCACAGTGACCTGGGAACCTGCTCTGACCATGCCAGGACCGGGGCATTCTGAAAGGATGGCTGTGATTGGTTAGCAAAGGGTCTGGCCAGGGAAGTATCCCAGGGGAATGTATTGGGCAATCTTTGGAAGAAATGTCTGTCACGTGTTCGTCACCCCGATATCTGTACCACACACTTTCTGAAAGAGGAACGTGGCCAGTCCCAGGAGGCTGCCTGCCTTCAGCCCCCCAGTGTGCCCTGCCACTCACCTTGCCACGTGTTACTGCCTCGCTAACACCCACCCAGCCCCCCTGCTGTTACAATCTTCAGCATTCTGCCAGGATATGTAAGCACCTCCCTCCACTGTAATCGCCCTCACTGTGAACAGTGCCCCCTTTATAATGCTCAAAACTCTGCATTTTTGCAGTGGCTACCATTAAAACATTGAGGTTTACTGTGTGGCAGTATTTACAATATCCTCTGTGCTGTGACGGGGAGACTCCTCCAGTACCACAGGACATTTAGCTACTGCAGCTGGGGAACATCCAGCCTGTAGTGGCGTTGGGGGCAGGTGCTATAAAGAGGACACTGTAGACTTACTCGCACATGGAATGAGTGAGTTCTAAGCTTGGCTGTATGTATGGCCAGGTGAGGAGCCTGCATTGATCAGATCAGCACACGCCTATGCCAGGGACAGCCCAAGGGATGTACTTCTCAGTGTCCGCAGCACTGAGGCATTGGGGTCCCTTTGTGAAAAGAGGAGGGGAAACAATACGTGTTGGTTGCCTCGAGATGACTCTGCAAAGGAACTTGCAACAGCTGCTTCCACCCCCCCCCCCCCCGGCACAACCCTCCAGCTCTAGAATCAATCAACCCACCTGAACTGGCAGGCCGGCCACCTCGGCATAGGCCAGTGCTTGCGGCACGACAGTCAGGCCCACGGTCACGCCAGCGATGAGATCGAGCTGCAGCCACTGCAGAGAATACTGGGGCAGCCACCTGAGGACAGGGAGCCTCCTCTGCACTGTGCAGTAGGAGCAGCATCGCTCGGGGGCCTCTCGGTCCCGCTCTGCCATAGCAGCTTTCTTGGGAATTCAGACCAGTGTGTACCACGCTCCAGGCTCAGCTGGGTCTGTCAGGGCGCCACTAGAATCCCCTGCAACGATCTCAGGGGACATGGTGACCGGGAGAAGACAGTCTCCTCAGCAGCACTGTTCAGTGGAGTTCTCTGGTTCGCCAACATACCTGCATGGGAAGGAGGGTCAGAGACTCGGCCTAGGCCGGGCAGGGATGCACGGGGCACTGTCTGTCCATTTATAGCACCCACCGATGGACTCCTCTCCTTCCAGGCTCCTATTAAGGCCCAGACTGAGGGACGCCTCCACCTCCTCCATTCAGCTGCTGAGGTCTCCTAAGGCAGAGCCTTGGCCCTGGGGGCAAGTGCAGAGAACTTGCTGGGTGGAGTTTTTCTGCCCCCCATGGACTCTAGCTCCCTCTCCTGGAACATTTTCCCAGAGGGACACTGGCGAGCTGCACTCCAGGGCAGGGAGTGGGTCCCAAGGAGCCGGCCTGGGCAGAGTGCTGCTCAACGGGTTTCTCTCTCTCTCTCTTTGGCAAAGAGAAGGAAATAGAGAGTTTTTACATGAGGCTGCAAAGAAAGAAGGAGCCTCCGCCCCGTTCCCAGAAATGCCCAGCACATGGGTCTGGGCAGTAAGTCGCCCAGCAGGGCCTAGTTTGCTCTGATTATTTTAGAAAGCCAAGGGCCGAGAACAGAGGAAGAACAGTCAGTGCTAGCTGGATCCGCGGCAGGGACAGGCTGCATACACCTCTCCACCTGCGCAAGGTGACAAAGACCCACGCTGAGGGACACAACAAACCTCATTTCACACAGGAATATCAACAAAGATACATTAGAATTGGAAAAGGTACAGAGAAGGGCAACAAAAATGAATCCGATTTCATGCATCCGATGAAGTGAGTTGTAGCTCACGAAAGCTTATGGTCAAATAAATTGGTTAGTCTCTAAGGTGCCATAAGTCCTCCTTTTCTTTTTTTAAAAATGATCGGGGGTCTGGAACAGCTTCCATAGGAGGAGCGATCAAAAAGACTGGAAGTGTACAGCTGAGAAAAGAGGTGACTCAGGGGGGATATGATAGAGGTCTATAAAATCATGTACATTATGATGTAGAAAGCGAATAGGGAAGTGTTATTTACTCCTTCACATAACACAAGAACCAGGGGTCACCTGATGAAATACATAGGCAGCAGGTTTAAAACAAAAGGAAGCACTGCTTCACACCACACACCGTCACCCAGTGGGACTTTTGCCAGGGGATGTGATGAAGGCCAAAAGTACAACTGGGTTAAAAAAATGAGGTAAGTTCCCGGAGGACAGGTCCATCAATAGCTATGAGCCAAGACAGTCAGGGACGCAACCCCATTCTCTGGGTGTCCCTCAGCCTCTGACTGCCAGAGGCTGGGACTGGACCCCAGGGGACTGAGGGATCCCTGGATGATTGTTCTGTTCGCTCCCCCTGAAGCACGGGGCAGGGGCCAGTGTGGGAGACAGGACCCTGGGCTAGACGGACCATGGGTCCAACCCCGTGTCCTTCTGAGAGCCCGAGCAGGGCGAGGCGCCTGCCCGCAGCACCGGAACAATGTGTACCGCGAGGGGAGGCTAAGAGCCATTGATCCGCACGGTCAAACCCTGGCTCTCATGGAACCACGTCGAGCCAGGGGGTGCGGCGGCAGCACCCCAAGGTCTCTGGGCTCCCGGCCGGAGCTGCTGGACAGGGGCTGCTCTGCGGTACGCAACGCCCGGGGTGGGGGGCACCCCGCGGGGTCGGAGGGCAGGAGAGGAGGCGCCCGGGGGGCCTGGAGAGCTCTGGCTGCCCCGGCCCCCGAGGGTCGCCCCGCACGTCCCGCCCCGGCCCCGGCCCCGGCCCCGCACTCACCCGCCCCAGCCGCCGCCGCCGCCGGGCGCCCGGACCCCGGCCCGGCTCCTGTGACGCGCCGGGGCGGAGCCGGCGTGGGGCGGTCTCCCCGGCTAGCGGCCGGGCCGGCGGGAGGGGCCCGGGCTGCAGGTCGCCATGGGCCTGCGCTGGGCGCTGCTGCTGCTCGCCCTGGCGCTGGGCCGGGGCCGGGGCCGCCACGTGCTGCTCATCGTGGGTGAGTGCGGCCCGGGGGGCGCGGGGAGCGGGGCCAGCCCCCGGACCGGGCACCCTGGCCCCTGGGGAGCGGGGTCAGCCCCATGACCGGACCCCCTGGCCCCTGGGGAGCGGGGCCAGCCCCCGGACCGGACCCCCTGGCCCCTGGGGAACGGGTCAGCCCCCGGACCGGACCCCCTGGCCCCTGGGGAACGGGTCAGCCCCCAGACCGGACACCCTGGCCCCTTTGGGAGCAGGGCCACCACCAGGCCGGGCCCACTGGCGTCCAGGCCCTAGGGATGGCTCCTGGACTGGGCACGGGCACCTGGCACCCAGACCCTGAGAACAGCAACCAGCCCCTAAACCAGACTCCCCTGGCACCTGGACACAGGCAGCCAGACCATGGGGAGCCCCCTAGAGAAGCTCCTAGTGGCCATGAAATCATTAGCGGTGACTCTCACCCATGGGAGCAGCTGCAAGGAGGGGATTCCGGAGTCACTGCTCTGACTAACTGCAGGGTCCCCGCTGGCTGCAGCCCCTGGCTGCAGACAGGAACTGCCTGAGCAGCGGGAGCGGAGTGCAGTGAGGGGCTCTGCGCCTGGTTCCCTACAACTGGACGCTGCAGGGCCCATGGCAGGATTTGAACTCAGGCTCGCAGAACAGACGCATGAGCATCAGCCCCGTGAGCTAGAGGACAGTCTCCCCGCTGGCACCTGTAGCAGACTCATTAACCTCTCCTGTGGACCAGCCGCGGGGACAAATACCCCCCCCTTCTAGTGCCTGTTACAGAGCCCCTGGGGCATCAGAGCCCCTACAGTTGGGCCTCCCCACATGGTCCCTGAGCTCACAGCCTGTCCTGCTTCTCCCTGGGCCACAGCGGACGATGGCGGCTTTGAGAGCGGCGTGTACAATAACTCCGCCATCAACACCCCCAACCTGGACGCCTTGGCCAGGCGCAGCCTCATCTTCCGGAACGCCTTCACCTCCGTCAGCAGCTGCTCCCCCAGCAGGGCCAGCATCCTGACCGGCTTACCCCAGGTAGGGCCTTCCCGAGCCGCTGGCTCTGCTGCCTCAGGCACTTGCTGGGCCCCTCCTAGCGCTCAGGAGAGGCCACTGGCCATCCGCATTTGTAAGGCGTCCAGCAGCTTAGCTCAGCTGGTCCGTCCCTAGGCCCATCAAGGATCGTTCCCTATACTCCCTGCTCTGGGGCTTTGTCCATGGCTTAAGCGATGGGTCTTCCCCCACTTTCCCTTGATGGCCTATTGCCCAGTCCCCATGTCTGGTGCCTCCATGGTAGCATGCGCTCTGCCCGTGGCACCTGAAGACGGACGTGGTCTGGCTCTGCAGGGCGGCCGGTGCAGGGACGTGCGTTTCTGGCCAATTTGTCTCATTGTTGGTCTCTGTTTTGCAGCACCAAAATGGGATGTATGGGCTGCACCAGGACGTGCACCATTTCAACTCTTTTGACAAGGTGCAGAGTCTTCCCCTGCTGCTCAGCCAGGCACATATCCGGACAGGTAAACAGCCAGGGTGCTGGGAAGAGAGGGGAGGGGAAGCGTGTGTAAAGCCATTCCCCTTCCCTTCCCACACTGATCTCACTGAACCCCTCTCTTGTGAGAGCTGGGCAGTTAACCGTGTGCCAAGATACTGCCCCACGACACAGGTTTCGTTAAGAGACACGCACACACGCTATTTAAATCAAAGGGATTGACATCACTGATTTAGTCATGATTTAAATCAGCAAGCAGGAAACCTCGATTTAAATCACAATTTTAACCTTGCTTTGCCTTTGTCCTCCTCTCATTTTCCTAAAGAAAGGTTGATTTTCATTGGTTGGTAACCATTCAAACGTCAATTTGCAGCTAACTGTGCAGCCTTTGTGCTACGTTTGGTGCTTCGTTTTGCTAACCAGAAGGATGCAAACATGAATTGCTAAATATTACTTTTTAAATTTAATTTACATTATTTTAATAGACAATAAGTTTAGGCCTTAACATAGATTGTCAATATCAATTTAATTTTAAATAGGTCTGTTTTTTAAATCAAACCTGGATTTAATTTAAATTTTAAAAATCCAATTTTAATTTAAAAATTTCTCTTTTTTTTTATTCGTCAATTTTTAAGGACCCTGCTCCCACCCCCCAGTTGGGGCACTGACTCTGCATTTCTGCCCAGACTAGTCACTTTCACTTCTGTATCAGGCATCTATAGGCCAGGTTTGGTTGTGCAAGCCAGTGTTTCCCTGCTGCCCCAAGCATCAGAGCAGGGCAGTTCCTAACCATGCCCCGGGGGAGCATTGAAAGACCGAAGCAGCATCCTCTGTTCTAACTGCCTGCTCACATGCTTGCTCCTGACCTGCTGGGGCTCTTTCTTCTGCAGGGATAATTGGGAAGAAGCATGTTGGGCCAGAGACGGTGTATCCCTTTGATTTCGCATACACTGAGGAGAACGGCTCTGTGCTGCAGGTGGGCAGAAACATCACCCGGATCAAACTGCTTGTCCGGAAATTCCTGCAGAGCCAGGATAAGAGGTGAGGCCCTGCACACCCCGCCGCAGGATTCTCTCTGGGACTGAGCAACCTTGCCTCCTAGCACCCTCATCCTGATGCACAGAGTATCCCCGTGCCTGAGTTACAGGGAGATGTAGCCGTCAGCACCTTCCATCGGGTTACCAGCTCACCTGGGGGACCCTCAGAGGCTCTATGGGAACCAGCTTTGCAGCTCTGAAGGCTTGTCTTCAAGTCCCAATTCATCTCAAGTGAAATGAGCTGACGTTTCTCTGTGCAGGTAGCCCCAGGCTTTGGTTGGAGCCCATTGTTTGCCGTGAGCTAGTGGCAGGTCAGGATGGTGGGCCAGGGCTAGGGTTAGGATTGGGGTCTGTGGGAGGCATCAGGCCATGCTTGAGCAACCCTTTCCTGCTCAGCCCGGGCTGTCAGCCTCTCCCGAGCGCTGCAGTCACAAGCTCTTCTCTCGGGATTTCCAGGCCGTTCTTCCTGTACATCGCCTTCCATGATCCCCATCGCTGCGGCCACTCCCAGCCCCAGTACGGGGCCTTCTGTGAGAAGTTTGGCAATGGCGAGAGCGGCATGGGCTGGATCCCCGACTGGAAGCCCCAGTCGTACAGCCCAGAGCACGTGCAGGTAGGACAGGTCTGTTGGGAACCAGTTCCCCACGCTCCAGGCCAGAGCTGGGCAGCAGAGCGGGGAAGAAGGCTCCTGCAAGCAAAGCTGTGGGGTGTCTCGGGGTGACCCTGGCCCTTCCACCCTGCAAGGAGTTCCGGGGGGTGAGTGGGGTTAGGAGGGGAGCAGCCCTGAGCACAGAGATGGAGCCACAGTCACTGGCAGGGGCTCTGTCCTCAGTTCAGCTCTGACGCCTCCTGTCTCCCACCCCCACGGCTCTTGGAGCCTCCAGCGCTGAGCAGTTGCTGCTTTTCCTCCCCCCGCAGCTCCCGTACTTCGTTCCAGACACTCCAGCCGCTCGCGCTGACCTGGCCGCCCAGTACACAACAATCGGGCGCATGGACCAAGGCAAGTACCAGCTGGGGTCAGGCAGCAGGACGTGGGGGCCTGAGCCCCCAGCGCAGGGTCTTGCTGGGTGCGGGGAGAAAATCCATCCTCAGCTGGGGTGGGGGGCTGGGATGGAGGCAGCCCTCCTGCTGGGTGAACGTTCAGGTGCCCCCCAGCAGCCGCACAGCTCTGCTCTTCTCTCTGCACGCAGGGATCGGGCTGGTCCTGGAGGAGCTGCGCAGCACCGGCTTGCACAACTCCACGCTGGTGATTTACACCTCCGACAACGGCATCCCCTTCCCCAGCGGCAGGACCAACCTGTATTGGTCAGGCACTGCGGAGCCCATGCTGGTCTCCTCCCCCGAACACACTGAGCGCTGGGGGCAGGTCAGCCAGGCTTATGCCAGCCTGTTGGGTAAGAGCGGTCACTTTCCCTCTGGGGCTTAGGCCGAGGCAGGGGTCATTAGGGGAGTTGGGTTGGGGCCCCCCCATAAAGTGCTGAGTAGAGCGATGCCAAATCATGGGTTGTCATCCCCCCGCCTATGCTCACACCACGGGCATGGCTGGGGGTGAAGCCCTGGCTCCTCAGCCCAAAAGACGACTCTCTCCCCGCTGGATGGATTTGCTTGTCTTTCCCAAAGAGAGAGAGCCGTGTAATCCCCAGTCCACAGGAACGAGTCTGGTGCCGGAAAGAGGAGGGCGGAGTTTGAGAGCATGAAGGTGCCCCGCCCCCAGGGAGAGGGGACTGTGGGATAGGTGGGTGACCCCATGGATGTACAGGGCCGGCCCCAGCTCCAGAGGGCTCACAAGCCAACAGGGGACAACGGCTCAGGGCTGCAGCAAGGTGGGCGGATCAGTGCAGGAGGGATGCCTGGAGGAAGTGGGTGTGAAGGAGAAAAGGGCGTTGGGGCAGGAAGCAGGAGGCTGTTCCCCCACAAGAGGAGCCGAGCAAAAGAGTGAGGGTGGGAGTGGAAAGAGACGAAAGGGGCAGTGAGAGAGGCCCAGGAGCCCTGTCCTCCAGCGGCTCATGCCGGTGACTGACTCTCCCTGGTGGCTCCACCAGAATGGCAGGGAGCCCCCCTTACTCCCGCAGGCCCCAGCTGCAATTCCTTCCATCCTCGGCCTCCATCCTCCCACTGGGTTCTGCCCCCTCTGGTCTCGGGGACTGAGTCTCCTTTCAGTGGTTGTTCTGCCCCACTCCACTTGCCAGTTGTGGACGTTGCCCACTTTTCCCCTCTCCAGATCTCACGCCCACCATCTTGGACTGGTTCGCCATCCCCTATCCCAGCTACAGCATCTTTGGCACCAAGACAGTCCAGCTCACCGGGAAATCGCTCCTGCCAGCCCTGCTGTCAGAGCCGCCCTGGGTCACGGCCTTCAGCAGCCAGAGCCACCACGAGGTCACCATGTACTACCCCATGCGGGCTATCCAGCACCAGCAGTTCCGCCTGATCCATAACCTCAACTTCCGGATGCCTTTCCCTATCGACCAGGACTTCTATCTCTCGGCAACCTTCCAGGATCTGCTCAACCGGACCAGAGCCAGGCAGCCGACCCACTGGACCAAGACCCTACACCGGTACTATTACAGGGAGCGCTGGGAGCTGTTTGACCGGAGCAGCGATCCCACCGAGAGCCGGAATCTGGCCTCCGACTCCCGGTACGCCGGGGTCTTGGAGCTGCTCAAAGCCGATCTGTTGAAGTGGCAGTGGGACACTAACGACCCTTGGGTGTGTGCCCCAGATGGCGTCTTAGAAGAAAAACTGAGCCCCCAGTGCCAGCCACTTTACAATGAACTGTGAGTCACCACCTCACCTTGCTGGAGTCTGCATTCCTTACGCCAGCCCAGCCCCAGGTCCTGCTTGGCCCTCGGCTCCTCCCCAGAGCCTGATGCAGCCCCAGAACCCCCAGGGAACAGCTAGCTCGTCTGCCAGATGAGACATCAAGTGCCTAAACATGCAGCCCCCCGGCTCCAGGGTCCGCAGCGCGACCCCACAGCCACTCCAGAGCTCCCTTCGCCCTCCATCTAGCACGGGGCGGGGCAGCAACCAGAGATGGGCTGGTCCCACCCCCCATTCACAGAACTGGCGTGTGCTGTGTGTGTCAAAACAGCATCTGCCCCTGAAGCTCAAACGGACATTTTCCTCCTCCAGTGCGGAGTCTTTGCACCCGGCAACAGGCAGCGCTGGACTGCAGCCAACCAGAAAGCTGTCAAATACATGGTCTCAATAAAGTCGCCGGGAGAACGCCCTCGGCTTACGCACAAGCTAAGCTCTGTGCCGATCTCCTGCTGAAGGCACTTCTCGCTGCAGCTCTTCCTGCGGTGGCTCCAACAGCACCTCCTGCAGCCAGAGGTGGGGACTCGTGCTGTTGGGAGCTCCCCACATTGGGGCTTTTGTCCCACTTGCCAGGCAGTCTCCAACTAGCCGGGGAGGAGCTGAGAGAGCCCACTCTCCATAGGGCCGGTACATGGGATTTGGTGTCACCACATCAGGGAGGGCCAGGAGGGGTCTGAACACACACTGACTGTCAGTAACAAGAAGATTTAATTTAGCAAAATGTACAGAATTTACAGTCCCTGGAACAAGCACACCCTGTTCAGGCCTGGATACCGGCTATCCACAGGGCTCGGAGAGATCCAGAGGGAGCTGGGGTACCCAGTACAGCAGGGCAGACCAGTGGGGGCAGCTCCGGGCAGGGAGGAGCCTGCGTGGCAGGGCACATGGCAAGGCCTACAAGAGTTGCTGCTCCCTCCCTGCGCAGGCAGGCTGGCGACTGCACTTCTGAGCAGCTAGTGCCAGGCTAGGAGAACAGGTGGAGGTGGCCCAGGCAGAGGTGCCCTGCCCACCCCGGGGACCCGCCCTGGCACCAGAGACACTGTTCAAAGGCAGCCCCGGCTCACCCCTAGCTGCCCTTTCACACGATGACAGAGGGGTGGCATTAAAACCAGCCCCTCTCTCTCTCTCTAACTAGAGTTACTGTGTTTCTCTGCCAACGGGGCAGAGGCCAGCTGGGCAGGCAGGAGGCTCACCCAGCGCTGCAAAGTCTATTAGCCCTTTAGGTAAGAGGGTCTTTCAAACCTCCCCCTCCCCAAAGCAAAAACTCTTGGTTTAAATAGGTGACATTTGCAGAATTGCCAGGGTGACTGTTCCCCTCCGCCCCACCCTGTGTCCAGGGAGATCCGTGAAGATTTGTTCTATCCACACAATCTTCTTCTGCTCGTCGGCGACGGCTGCTCGCACGGCGCTGACCAGCGCATGCAGGTCACGCCTGGTGGCGGAGGCGATGGTGCCGTACAGGCAGGGCACTTCCTCCAGCGGGGCCTCCTCCCTCCGCACGCCGTCCAGAAGCTGCTCCTCTGTCGCTCCGAGGCAAAGTGCCTTCCTGACACGGGGCTGGCGGGAGACGCCCCGAGCCCTGCGACCAGCAGAAAGCTGGCTAGCGAGCGAAGAGGCAGTGTTTGAAAAACGCTCAGTGACTTTAGAGCCAGGATTTTGTGGTTTGTCCAGCGGCTAGAGCAGGGGCTGGAGTCAGGACTCCTGGGGTCAAGGCCTGCCTCCTGCTGGGAAGCATGGCTTAGTGACTGCACAATACCCTTGACAGGAGTGGGCAGCTGGGAGCCCGGACTCCTGGGTTCTAGTCCCAGCTCGGGCACTGACGAACCACCTGAGCTTGAGCATTTTACCTCCCGCGCCCAGCTTGGATGATGCCTGACCTGGGGAAGTGCCTGGGGTCCCCCCGAGAAATGGGGCTGTAGGGGTCACAGGGTTGATTCTAGGCCCCGGGGTGGGCACAGACATACCCTCAGCAATGCAATGGGGAAGGGCTCACCCCTGCCAGGCTGCTGGGTGCTATTAGAATGCCTTTACATAAATCACTAGTGCAGCCAACCCCGGGGGGGGGGCGACCCTGTGACTCATTCACATCCCCTCCACTGGGTACACGCAGAGATTCAACTGCTGCAGCAGTCGCACAAGGCACCCAGGGGAGAGTAGGCCCAGGTCCTCGTTCCCCAGAGCTCCAGCAGCCTCCAGGAAGCAGGAGCCGTTTGCCCTTGGGGGCCCCGGGGACCCATCTCCGCCCAGAGTGCTGGTACATACTTAGCTTCTTGGCGTTCTTCTCGCTGATGGCGACGAGGAGGAGGATGGGATTCATCCCCGCAGCGTGCAGGGCTTTCACGCCTCCAACCCCACGTCCAGCAGGCTTTGCGTGCCCTAGAGGGAACCAGGGCGAGAACAAGAGGGGCTGACACCAGGCGGGCTCACCATGTAGTGGGGACAGGCACTGGCCAGTTTGTCGGAGCCCTGGATCCAGTCCTCTTTGAACTAGATCAAAGGCAGCTGCAGACCCTCTGCTGAACAGAGGGAGAGCAGCACTCCTGGATCTCTACGCCAGAGCTGGTGGATGGGAGCGCAGCACGTAGCGAGTGAATGGGAGAAAACAAACAGGAGCTCTGCCCAGGGACAGCTGCGTCTTCGGAGCTGGACGCTTAGGAGTTCTCACCAAGATCCCAGGGATAAGGCCCTCACTCTACTTTATTCCAGGCTCTCACAGGGCAGAGTGCTCTCCCTAATGGGGAACAGAAACCCGTGGGCCGTGTGACGTACCTCTCAGAGGCAGATTGGTCAAAGTCAAGCAGCCAGGCTTTGCCCTCTGAAATGAAGGACAGTTTGAACCAGTGGAGGCAAAGGGACAAGCAAAGGAGGATGAAGAAAACCCTGAAACAGGCCCCTTCCCTCCGTAGACCCCTCTGCGGCTGGCAGCCTGGGCAGGAGGCAGGGTCCATTGCTGCACCACACACATTTGGCTGGTGAGCCCAGAGATCAGCTCTCGCCCAAGCTGCTGCACCGGGCACAGCTACAGCCCCTGGAACCACCTGCCTCCAGCTGCTGGACCCTTGTGGTGATGGCACCTGGCGGGGAGGGCCTGCTCTGCAGCAGAGGTTCCCAGACTTTGGGTCATGGTGGGCCAATTAGCGCATCAGCTGGGGGAAGGGATAGAGCTGACAGACAGGGCGAAGTCACGAGACCCTCAGCTCCCCATGGAAACAAGATGCTTGGGTCACGCCCTTGGGTCGTGCAAGCAGACAACAGAGTCTGCTCTGAGCTGCTTGTTGCCAGTAGGGAAAGGAAACACCCACTGTCCTTCTCCACCATCTCATACTCCAAGTCGTACGACTCTGCCTTCTCCCCTGCAATGAGACTGAAATCCACCTCCAGGAACTCCTGGGAGCTGCTGCAGGGGACAGGAGAGAGGGGACGAGGCAGCTCAGCTTGTACAGAAGAGAAGAACGTGTCCCTCCCACAGCATCCTGCTGCCAGGTGCACAGCTGGAGAGATGGGGGAGCCATGCAGCCAAAGCAGGATGGGTTTCAAACAGCCCTGGCTAGTGGTTAAAGGAACATCCAGCCTGGCACATGGGAGCAATGCAAAGCAGAAGGCCCTGCAGCATGAGCAACCCTCTGCCCCACGCCCCACCCAGCAAGCTATGTGCTGCTAGGAACAATGCAAACCAGGGCTGCAGCATGTACCATACAATGGTGCCATGCTGCAGAGGCTGGAAGAGATGGGGAAGCCCCACTGTGTCCGTACCTCCTGGAGAGGGAGCTCTCTAGGCACTCCTGCGTGGCTCTCTTTTGCAGGGAGAGCTTACAGGGTGGGAGAGGGCTGCACGACCAGAAGCTCTCTGGCAGCTCGTGGCTCGTCCTCAAGCCGAAATCTGAGCACAGCTGCAAGGGAAGGAGCCAGGCAGCGTGAATGGCCATTGCTAACCTCTCTGCTCATTCCTACGCCTGTGCCCCCACGTGCCAGGCTCATGCCCACGGAGCTGTGGCCAGAACAAGGCAGGTCCTGCCCTCCCCTCAGCAGTAGGGCTTTGTGGGCCCTGCCCTCTGGCTGTCATCATGCCATGAGGGGAACTGCCAGGGGCGAAGGAGCCTCCTCAGGGCTGCACGGGAAGACAAGGGGCTGGGGGAGGCAAGAAGGGTCTCGCACCTTGGACACACTGAGGCTGCACTGGCTGTCGTCCCTGGGGCAGATGGCATGCATGCACACCAGCCGCTGTCTCCTCCCCTGGCTGCAGGCTAGCGAGACCTTCCCCCTCCATCTGCTGAGCAAGCAAACAGCACAGAGAATGGTGTCAGATAGGGCGGCCACGGGCAGTGGGTATAACAGGCTAGGGAAGGCTGTGCCTCCCCAAACAGCCCCATGTGGCCCTGCCCATGCTCAGCCCCAAGGCCCCCTCCTGCTACTAGCGGGCCCTGGCCCAGGCAGGCTGCTCCTCTTTTGGGAAGGGAAGCCGGCTGGGGATAGGGCATCTGGGACGGGGCTGCCTAGCGCTGCGGGGGGCCCCTGTGCTGGGGCCACGCCACCGAGTGCTCCCGGGCTGAGGGGGAGGCTGCCACCGGGTGCTCTGGGGCTGGGAGGCCATGTACCACCCGCCTGCTCGGTGCTCTGGGGTTGGAGGGGACTGCAAGACGCCCACCTATCCCGCCGTTGCTCTGGGGCTGGGTGGGTGAGGGCCACACACTGCCTACCCGCCGGCCCAGTGCTCCGGGGCTGGGGGGGGCTTCGCGCCGCCTGGGGGGGGCTTCGCGCCGCCTGGCAGGTGCTCGGGGGCTGGGGGCACTTGGGCAACCCATGGCTGGGGAGACTGGCGGCTGGGGGGCGCTCTGGGCTTGGGGCGGAAGTGGGGTGGGAGGGGGTGGGGCCTCAGGTGAAAGGGGTGGGCCAGGCCAGGAGCTAGCCTCCCCAAGCCCGTGGTTTTTACCCACCGCCCATGAGGGCTGCACTCCCACATGGGAAGAGGGTGTGGGACAGGTGTTACCAGACAGGCTGACACGGGGATCCCAGTTTGTGCCCTTTGCTGTCAGATTCATGTCTCTTGGGGGGGTCTTGGCTGGTGGCCAAAAAGCCTTAATTTGGCCTCTGGGCTGGGCACAGGACCAACTGGCACCAGGTGGATTTCACAGCACAAAGAGCTCCCCAGGAGCTGTGCCAGGGCCCCAGTCTCTCACCCCGTGCACCCTGCTGGCCAGCTCCGCCTGCTGCTGGCTGGCCTGCTTCCTCAGCTCACAGATCTGGTCCATCAGCTCAAAGAGTTTCCTGCGGAGGGAATCCTTCTCCAGCAGGCTCTGGGAGATCTCCAGCTGGGCCGTGTGCCTCGCGCCGTAAGCCTGGGGGGACAAACACGTCAGAGACGGCAGGTTTGGAGCAGAGTGCTGGCGATCCCTGGGCGAGGCACAGCCGGGTGTGGAGGGGCAGACACTGACAGTGTAGTCGGGGCAGAGAGCGCGAGAGACTGGTTCAGGGCTGCACGGCCTCACGGAGAAATGGGGGAAGCGTAAGGAGGCCCTGACTACAAACAACGGGCACCCGGGCTAGCCAGCACGAGGGAAGGGCCTCATGGCCACTGGGCTCCAAACAGCCACCAGCCGAGCGAGCTGAAGAATCTCCATTCACTGTAGATTGATCCATCCCAAGGTCAGCAGAGACCACTGGGACCGTGTGGTCTGATCCCCTACATGACACCGGCCAAAGAACGCCCCCAAAATCAGTCTGTGCACGTGTGGGTAGCTTGTTCAGCACCAGGGTCTGAACCAGGGACCTGCAGAGCTGACAGCACTAGCCGCTACAGCTTGAGCTAAAGAGCCCAGTTCTGTACTGGGGGCTGTAACAGAACTGCATCCTTTGTGGAGCAGGCCCAGCGGGAGACACCCCCTGAGCAGGGGATATACATGCAATCTGCCACTCCCATACAGAGAAAGGCCTCCACACACCTACCAGTCAGGCGAGTGCGGACCCCGGATACCTGATCTCGCTCCTTCTGCAGCTCGGCCACTTGCACCTGCAAGGCACTCATTTTCTCCTTGTAGATCTCACAATCCACCTTCATCTTGTGGCACTCAATCAGGATGTGCTCCTTCTCCTCCCAGTACTGAAGGGACACACAGAGAGGCAGGCGGGCAGCAGGATCAGGAGGGAGCCAGGTGAAAGCCCCCAAGAACAGTTGTCCCACACTCAAGGAGACGGATCTGGATCTGGTCTCCCAAGGTTACTTGCAGTCCCCAAAGAATTCCTCCTGCATAGGCCAGCTTGTTGGCCCCCTTGGCCAGATTTCCATGTTGTGTGGCGAGGCAGGGCTTTCACCCATGTGCTTAGTGGGGCCAGGCATTAGACTAGGAAGGCCAGCCAGAAGACGATACCCCATGGTGTGGGGAAGGAGGTTGTGAGAACATGCCTTGCTCCATAAACCTCGGGTTTGTCTTTGATCCACTCCCCTTTTTAGGGATGATTTCCCCCCCCCCCCCCCAGCACCTGTTACCAATAAGTAACTCAGTCCCTCTGGCCTGGCAGCTCTGACCTGCTTGTGCTGATTCTCAGCGATCACTGCCCGCTCCCTCAGCGAGTGGATACGATTGAGGAGCTCCTGTTTGCCCTTCAGAGCCTCATCCAGGTTCTGCTCCAGGATATCCTTCTGCACCTGGCCAAGCAACTGGTTAGCAGGGCTCCCCCAGGGTCAGGAACCCTGTTCCCACCATGCACCCCGTGGCTCCCGGACTGCCCACAGGAGGGAGCTGGGAAGGGGGCGACTCTACCAGGCTGAAAGTCTCCAGCTCCACCAGTGACCGGAGTTTCTCGTTTTCCTCCCTCAGCTGCAGCAGCTCATCCGCCTGTGGCTGCAGGTCGCCGGGCATGCGCAGGGCTCTCTCCCTCTCACAGTAGGACTCCACCCTGGCTCACTGCAGCTCCTGCTTCATCAGATACAGCTGCTGGAGGACAAAGAGAGCACAGGTCCCTAGCGTTACACTCAGCTGCATCATGCCCGTTACACTACGCCCGGCGTTTACTCTAGAACCCAGCTTCTAGAGTGGGAAAGGCTGCCTTTTTTTGTGCCCAGAATGTTGCATTGTGGGGAACACAACTGTTGGCCAAGTTCTAGAACCCCGACTTCAGTGTTTACACCGAGCTGAGAAGACCACGTTAACCGCTGAAAGGACGAGATGGGTCTCTTTTGCTCTAGAACAGAGCCCTCCCCCGACCATGACTTTGGAACGTGGGACCGTGTGCTAGAATGTGGCACATCGCTTGCTTTAGAACCCAGGATTCTACCGTAGCTCTGTAACAGAGACGAGATCATTCACTCTGGACCGCAGCCCTACCCGCCTTCACTTTAGAGAGCATGCCCCACCCTTTGTTCTCGACTGCTGTCTTCTCTCTTGGATATGGGACGGGTTTATAACGTGCTGATGCGGGGAGGAAAAGCAACGCTCAACTCTGCGCCAGAAATTTCAACAAGACTCCTTGCGGTTTGTCAGCACTTCTGTTACTAGGTGACTTCAGATTAAATGAGCAAAACATAGCGGAGGGATCCCACCTCTCCCGACTGTTTGAAGGGCCCTTGGCACTGGTCTGGGGGAGGTTTGCCAGTTTTGGTTGGATGTATTGCTGGAGGTTTCATCACATGACATAATCTTTAATTAAAGGTTGTTCTTTCATTCCTGGAGGCTCTAGGACAATCCTGGAGGGTTGGCAACCCTAGTGGGGGAGTGAAAGCCCACGCCCACCTGCTTTTTTTGCTTCGTTTAATTTTGTATTAATTTCCCAAGGCTTAGGGAAGGGGACGGTGGGGTGGAGATCTAGGATCCCTCCAGCCCTGCCTGCTAGGGTCCCTGGGGGACGAGGAAGCATACTCTGTGCCATCTGGCTTGGCAGGGGCTCTGGTACGATGCGGACGAGTGGGTCTGGATACTGAGACCGACAGAAACTCACAACCTGGAGTTAATGAGGAAGAGCCCTATGGGCCCCAGGGGGTTCCCTACCCCAGCTCCCCGGCCTGCCGGTCCCACCCCCTTCGGGGAAGCCAGCTATTGAGCTGCAGGACTGTGGGGAGCAGTCGACTTGCCAGTCCAGGGGGAGGAGGGGCATTGAGGGCCGGATACCAGCAGGGCCTGGCGTCCCCGGTGGGATGACAATGGCAGGCATGTGCTGCCTTGGGCACGGCTGCTGTGACGAGGTCCCCGAGGCCTCCTCCGAGCGGCCTGGGGCTGTGCTCACCTCCTCTCGCACACACAGCTCAGCTCTGCTGGTGCTGGAGGTAAACGGCCCGAGTAAGAGCCTGCCCGTGAGCTCCCATGGCGTCACACTGCCATGGCATGAGACGGGAAGCGCATCCGACCATCGCCACCACAGCAAAACTGACTCTGCACAAAGCCCTGCCCAACGCACAGGAAGCGAGTGCGTGAGAGAGGCGTCTCTGCTCTGCCTCAGAGAGGAATCACAGTGAGAACAAGGGCTGCCGCTTGCTGCATTGCTCAATGGGCACCAGCCTGGCACTGGCAGCTCACCCCTCCTCGCTCTCGGCAGAGAATTTGTAGACAGAAACTTGATCTTCAAGTCGCTGACTCCCCTCTGGAATAATCATTTCCCTCACTCCCGTGCCAGAGAGAATAGGTTTAACCAAAGCAGCCCACTGCGAAGAACAAGAAGAGGGGGTGAGAACAGCCCATTCCAACCAGACTTGCCCTGACACTAGGAATGCCGGGCAGGTGGGGAAATCCCAGTTGCTCCTCCCCTGTGCGTAGAAGGGCAGGTCAAGTTACTTACTGGAAATCCAGGGTTGCAACAGACAAAATAAAAGAGATGGCACCGTGCCAGGGTGGAATCCATGCCAGCGACCCAAGAATAACACAGGCACCTAGAGTTGCTCATTGAAACCTGCCAGAAGGGATCCAGAGCAATTGGTTTCTTAGAGGTATCTTCCCATCAAAGCAGACCAGAATAGTCTTGCCTGTCCTGGCGCCTTGGCAGAGTCATTTAGGCTGTTACCTGGTGAGCATGGGCTCCCAGGCAGGGTCAAGTGGAATTGCTTTTGGGGAACAAGGTCTGTTTGCTGCAGATTTTACTCTGGGCCAATAAAAAGTTCACTGGGCTTCACTCCAGCCTCCCTCCCCCGCCTTCTCCAGCTCAGTACAGGATTTCCGACAGCTCGGCTGGAGCCATCTTTGCCCTCTCCCTCTAGGAGGGATGAAGGCATGAGGGGCTTTATTACTCTCCTAACCTGCCGGAGAGAGGAGACGATCCTGTCTCCAGGGGTTTTGAGTGAAACAATAGAACACTAGAGCAGGGATATAATCTCTGAAAAGCTAGGGCAGGGAGCCAAGCAGCCCCAGAGAAAGGTGGTCAGTTTCTTTTACGTTCTTTAGTGCTTCCGCACAAGGGCAACTGCAGGAAGAGGACTGGCTGCGCCTGAAGGATTTTGGGATCAGAGGGCACATGCTCCTCTGCACCATAGGCACAGGTGGCTGTTGTGAGTTCAGTGACCTCCTGCGTATTACCGAGCTATGAATCATGACACAAATTCGACTCCGTTATTACGCACGCACCCCCAGCACCATGCCGTCACCCTCCCCGCGAAGAACCCCACGTCCCGGCAACTTCCATCCTCTGCGCCCCAGGGTGTTTGTCTTGTAGACGATAAGGCCCTTAGGGTTGGGGCTGGTTTTTCCCTCCGTCTGCACCGTGCTGTGCCCGTCTGCTCTGACAAACGAACAGGAACCACGTAAGGCTCCGACGGCACAGGGGAGAGCTTAAGGGAATATTTAACCAAACATTAGGAGCTTACAGCCTGATCCACATTTGGCTTTGAAATCTCAGATGCACGGTGCTGCCAGCTGCCACACGAGGTTCAGCACAGACTCTGGGTGGATGTGGGTCAGGAATGCAGCGAGCTGGGGGGATTTACATAAGTGATGAATTCCAGTTCTTCCCAGTCAGAGCGAAGCATCCTCGGGGCTTTTGATCCTAACGTCCCGATGTGTGTCAGCTCTCTGGCCTGGACAAGCGCTGCAGGAACGGACCATTCGTTGAGAAGCACCTTACCAGGTAGGAAAGGAAAGCACCTTACCAGGCTTGTGTTAACAAGCACGGGCTACAGACAGCATTTACGTTTACCTTTTATCTGTAACCTTCTGTTGCCAAACCCTGATGCTTGCTTTTAAATCTTTATCCCAAGCTTCGTGAAATGCACTTCTGTTTGGCTTTTACCATAACCCCATCTAAGTGCCTCGTGCTAAGTAGGGTGCTGAACTGAGCTGAAACCAGAAAGCTGAGCTGCACTGTTCCATGGAGGCAGCAGACCAGTGCACACTGCGGGTGTCCCACAAGACAGCGGACGGGGCCCGCGCGTGTAACAACGTGGGGGGTGTCACTGGGTAGCCTGCAGAGGGAAAGAGCGAGCTCGCGGAGCCCGGAGTGGAGCACCCGTGCTGCCAGCAGCCGGAGGCTGGGGAGAGCGTCCCCTGATGGGCACAGACAGGGCTCCCTCCCGCTGTGAGCGCGGGACAGTGATTCACAATAGGCACCTCGGGTAAGTTGAAAAAAGTGTCATACGTGGGGCCAGCTAGGAGAGGGCAGTCCTGGGGAGAAGCCAAGCATCTGCCACCAGGGAGCCTGGGGACCAAGTCACCTCCTGGCACCAATGAACCATCTTACTCTGCACACAAAGTCCGCACAAGCCAAGGTCAAAAGAACATTCACAGTGGCCCTTTATTAGCAATAAATCCCCCAAGAAGAGCGGGAAGCTCCACTGCAGTGACGAGGCCACCCCCAGCCCGTCCCTCGGCGCTTCTCTAGGCCAGGCTAGCGACTGCTCACATCCAGGGCACGCCCAACGCACAGACACAGCAGGGGAAGGCAGGTCCCCCCACCCCTTCACCCCAGCAGTGGTTCTCAGCCTGCGGCCCACGGGACATCCTCAGGGCCATACAGGTAGTACTGGATGCAGCCCACAATGGTGAATAGGTTGAGAACTACTGCACCCCAGCACGCATCCTCACAAGCGCATTCTGGGGCAGGCCTGCCACTCTCAAGCCTTAAACCAAGATGTCTCCTTTGCTTTCAGAGCAGGAGACAGACCCTCCACCTGCCCCCAGCAAGCCCCAAGCTGTGCACCCATTTGGCACAGGAAATAAAAGTGCAAGTCCCATAGTAACCAGGGTCCCAGTTCTGCTACCATCACAGGACGCACGGTCGCTGCCAAATGCAGCTGGAGCCTCGGCCAGTGTGTCTGAGCCTTGGGAAGGTTCATGGCTTTAGAAACTGCAGCTGATTGTCTTTGCAGACTCTGAGCGCTCCGATTCCTTTCCCTAGTGACTGTGCCGCCCCCTTGTGAAGTGATTTAAAAAGTTTGGTTCCCCCCCCACCCCTAGGACCCAGCCCTGCTCCAGTGAAGTGAATGGGAGTTCGGCCATTGCCTTAATCAGCAGCTCAATCAGATCCCCAGTGCAGAAGCAGCCAATACACCTGTGCAGCACTACTGGGGACAGCTATGGCAAGGAGCTCTTGGCTGGTTCTGCAGATCCACAGCCTGCCCCTAAGCACCCAAGAGCCAAGAACTTTCAACCCCAGAACCCCGGAGTTGAGCGAGAAATGCAACTCGGTTCCTAAAGCACAGCTTCCCCAGACCCCTCCACCCCTGGAGGTCACAGGACACAATCTGCTCCTGCAGGGAAGGCAGCATGGAGCAATTGCATTGCATTGACTGACAACTTCTTTCTTTCACCAGAGTGCAGAGGAGCAGAACTAGGCAGGCGTCCCATCATGCCTCAGGACCAGATGACCATGAACTGCTCCCCTAGTGGGAGAGAGAGCGGGATACTCAGGATCTGAGGAGACAAGAGGGGAGCTCCATGTCAGTGACAGCCTCCGGGGGCAGGGTGGGTGACAACAGATTGTCTGGGGACCTGCTCTCCATCAGCGCCAACTGCATCAGGGCAATGTGAATACCCTCTGCCCCACAGGTGGGCACACCCCGAACACTGCCTGGAGATGCTCTATCTATGGGGTGCAGGGGATGTAATCTTCCTATAGAGTTCTACCGAACTCTCCCTGCGGCACACTTCCAGCCCCGTTAAACACAGACGCCCTAGAGACGGCATCTCATTCACTGCCGAGATCTTCAGAGCGATTCCCAGAGAACCCTTGATCTCATCCCCACTCAGCTCTCGAGGCCCCCCACAAGGATCCCCACAGCCCACCACAAACAGCAGCAGCAAGTTTGACCCCCCAATAACGACACAGCACCAAGACCGACTCCGCTACACACTCCCTGGGGTCTCCACATCTCCTCCAACCCTTTCCATGCCCCTCCCCTCCACGGAGAATCCAGGAACTCAGAGCTGATGAGGCCCTGGATTGTTCTATCCTCCTGAGCTCTGTTCAGGCCACTTTTAAATAACTTTCCCCCACTACACCCTCAGAATCCAGGCTGACCTCTCTCCTTGTTCCTCTCCCCACAGCAGCAGCGCCAGCTGCCAGGGCAGGATGCTCCTCTGTGACTGTTCTCCCTGGCGGCAGTGATCCCTGGGGTCCCCCTGCCAGAGCAGGCAGCCTCCCCTTTCCAAGGACAGGAGCGAGACGCCTATTTTGCAGCCCTCAGAATAAGCACGAGAGCAATGAGGCAGGAAGCGCAGGCGTCTTTACCTTGGTGTCCGCGTGGTAGGAGAAATTGGAGACAGGGACGCCGTTAGCTAGAACCCTCTGGGGCGGGCTGGGGACACCCAGCACTGTCACCTCCTGCAGCAAGAGCCCGTCCACCTGGCTGTTCACCTGCACCAGCTCACTCAGCAGCACACCCTGCAATCCAAGGGAGAGTTTGTTCCCCCAGGTAAGGTCTCCAAGCCAGTTGACGTTCCCCCTCCAGCCAGGCTGGCTTGTACCGGGACTCCCGCCTCAGCCCACCTGCTCCTCCCCTCTGACGCTACAGCTGGTGGGACTCCTGCCCAGGTGACAGTGCGACATCAAACCCAGGCCAATTTCCCTGGAGAGTCAGGCAGGAGGAGCTGCACCGTAATGATCATGCCCGGATCTGTGCTATGTCACTCAGCAGGGTCCACCTTCTCCTGGGCACAGACCCTCCTGGGGGAGGGAGGCAGGCCCATACCCAGCCTGAGAGGGAGGGACAGTCTCAGCAGCTACGCCATAGGATGTCTCCCACTGGGGTAACCTTGCTCTGTTCCCCAACCCCTGTCACACTGTTTGCGGCCCTGCCCCAGAGCCAGACACCTGGTACACAAGCTACCCTATTTATATGGCTTGCTGAAGGGGGCCACGTTCTCCAAGACAGGGACGTCCCAGGTCACAGGGACAAGCCAAGCAGAAGGAAGCTCTGTCACCAGGTACTTTCCAAGCGTCTCACTAACCTACGGTGCTGGCCAGAAATGGAAGCCAAGGTCTAAAGTAGCCACATCCACAGAGCCTGCCCCCGGCTGCGGGAAAATCCCAGACCTGAGTCCAGCCTCAGCTGCTTCCTTTGGTTTTTCTAGTCTGCAGGGCACAGACAGCACCACCGGGCACAGAATGTTCTGGGCTCTGCAGCCATTAGGGAGTGGCAGAGTCCTTCATCAGAGTGAGGAGACAGGCAGCGCCCGCGCCCCTGCAGTGCCATTCAACAGCCGCGTTGCCGGGACAGCCAGTGAGGCTCAGCACCTGGGTCGAGGAGAGGGGACCAGCGAGGGCACTCGCTCTCCGGGAAAACTCGAGAGAAACCACCTTCTGCTTGGCTGCGCTGAGTGCTTCGGGAGGGACAGCCCCTGCCGGGAACCGGCCCCCCCACTCTTCCCAGGTACAGCTGGGAGGCTCCCACTGTCCGCAACAAAAGCTGTATCTCGCTTGCCCAAGAGACTAGACTGCAGCAACTCGTGCAGAAAGCCCAGCTCCCAGCAGGCAAGCCAAGGCTCAGGATTCAGCGCTTCCTGGTGGGGCTTCAGTCTCACCAGGCTGCACCTCTGCCGTACACCCCAGGAGGCCCCAGAAAACTCCCTGGTTCTCGCTTGCGGTAGGGCACCATCCGCATCCCCCAGCACAGGCAGATGTCACTCTTAGCATCCCTCCCCCACCAGACTCACGTTCATGGCCAGGAAGAGGATTTGAGTGTAGTCGCCCTTCTCAAATGTCAGCAGGCTCTCACCATCATCCCAGAACAGGTCGCCTCTGGCAACCCCAGCCACTGTCAGCGCCACTACCAGGGTCATGCCCTTCTTTCGGCTCTCTGTGGTCGTGAAGCCAGGCTCCTGGGGAGATGCAGCCAGCAGGCAGAGAGGTTTATACAAAGTACTTCCCAGGGATGGCCTCAAGCAGCTGCTGGTGGGGTCCCTGATATAAATGGTACATCTCCTGCCAGTCACCTGCTAGGTGTGAGGTCCCTCACTGCCGGACTCCAATGCACCAGACAGGGCCAGTGTAGCAACCGCCCCAGTTTATAACGTCTAACCCTCTTTCCCCTGTATGTAACAGCCACATCGGGACTCCCAGCCTAAGCAAGCAGGGCAGGTCCTGAAGATCAGGGCCAACGTACTTAGCAATTTGGTAGGCAGGAGGTCCTTGGGGCATCACCCAGACTGCATCCCCTCCTACAGAACCCACGGCATTGTCCCTCTGGAGGAGTTCAGAGCTTCAACCTCACAAAGGCAGAAACGCCATGGAGGGAACGGCCAATAAGGGGGGTGCTGCTCACCAGCCGATGGGCACCCAGTACTGAAACCATGACACACTGGCGGATGGGTGTCGCTAAGAAGCTGAATCCCGCAGCTAGGCTGATAGCCCGGATAGCCCGCAGGTTCACCCTCAGGCAGACACACCCTGCCCAGGGCAGCAGGCACAGCCCACGCGGCAAGAACCTATCGAATCACATTCCCGGCCAATTTAGCAACTTAGCTTGTGCAGGGAACTAAAGATCTGTGTTTGTGCAGCTTATTCTGCAACCTTCAGCTTGTCACATGGCTGACACGAAGCAGCATCTCTGCCCTGAGCTGGCAACAGGCTAAACAGCTAACAGGCCCTTTCATTGGGGTACATTTTAGAAGCTGGCACTGGGTAGTCATGTCATATTGCCAAGTGTGTGAGGTTCCCTGAATAACTGTGATTTCCCCCACTCGGGTACCAACAAGCAGCGTGACATGGAGCTAAAGAGCATTCCCAGGCAAGAGCCCACTGTCCCTTCAATTCAAAGAAAAGCCCTGGGGACACTCTGTCCCCAGTCTGGAACCTCTTGCAGATGCCCAGTCTTTCGTCCTCCATCCCTTCTCTCTTAGCCCCAGTCACGCTCAGGCCTCATGCATTCTGCCATCATGGAACCAGCACCAGAACCAAAGCTTTCAGTTCAAAGTTAGATGTTTCTAGCCTTCATGGTTGTAAAGAGTTTTGAAAATGTGAAACAGAAAGCCTGAGTGAAGACAAATTGAAACAACAGCTGAGAGTTGTTAGCTGCCCCATTCATCTCAACAGGGTGTTGACTCTGAAACCTAAGGATGACTGCCATGCAAAAGCTTAACTATTTCATTAAGGTTCATTTTAGCAAGGAAGCCTTGGCTAATTTCGCCACACTGCCCTTTACGATACTAAATAATTCCTCCCTTTTCTCCATTTCTTGCATGCTGGGATGTTCACATTATAGCAGGACTCCTCAGATTTAATTCTTAATCTTCTCATAAGAATCCCTCCAGCAGTAAGGCCCTTTCTCTGACACTATTCAGCTCCCTCATCTTCTGCAAACATCCCCAGCCCTGCAGTTCATAGGCTGATTGACGCTCCAAACTGCACGCTCCTTCGCCAGAAAACCTGACACGAGGTGCAAACATGTGATGGAAGTCACACCACCTGTGGCTGGTGCCTCAGTGAAGGGATTGGGGGAACTGGGATTACGCTGGAGGGGGAAATGGTTACTTGTGCCCCACGGCAATGGTTCAGAAGAGACTCACTTGCAGAGGTAGGATGTGTCCTGCCCGCACATGGACATTAATGGTGTCCAGTGGAGCTGGTAAGAGGACCCACTGGCCCTTGCTGTGGATGACGGAGCCCTGAAGATAAGAGAGAGGAAGTCATTACACCCCATGCACAGCCCACCAGCTAAGCCCAATCAAGCCAAACATCAGAGGCCTTGCAAACACTATGAAGAGACCTGGCCCTGAACAGTGCGGTACCAGACTCCCAGCATTCGCGTGGGGACGGAGGTTCTGGGAAGCCAGCAGCAAGCCAGGCCAACCAGGACCCGCACTAACAGACACCTGCTGGGATGTGATGGGGGAGCTGTGCATTTAAGAGTGGAAGGGAGACGAGACCAGACCAGAGTTAGTCACCACTTGTGCTTCGCTGTCTGCTCACGGAGCAGACTACACTCCCAGCTGTTTGCTGGGGTAAGGCCAAGAACCCACGTTATTCCAAAGAGCATCGGCTGTACCGTGTACTTACTGCCATCAGGTTATACCAAGTCTCTACGGGGAAGTAGCCGCTGACTTTGGTCTTCCCTGCCTCTAGCACTGGCGTGATGAGGAGCCCCGCTCCCCACATGAACTGGTGGTCAACACTCAGGGTGTTCGGGTCTGTGGGAAACCTGCAGAATGGATCTGGGTGAAGCATATGTTCTAACACCGAGTACACTGCCCCTTCAGAGCCCCCCACTGCCCATGCACCTCCTGCTGCGGCAGGGGGAGGACTGGAACAGTGGCAACCGTGCTAAGCCAACCCATGCACTGGACTGAATACTGGCATGGCCAATCCCCGTGCCATGCTCCCAGCCCCAGATCAGACACCTGACAAACCCATCCTCCCTGCTGTGGGCCCGGGAGGATGCTCACTCCAGGAAGAGGGGTCGTGCGACTGTCTCCCCTGCAGAGTGGGCCTTGTGGAAGAGGGTGTAGAGATACGGCAGCAGCGAGTATCGCAGGAAGACGGCCTTCCTCATGGCCTCCTGGGCCGCAGGGCTGAAGGCGTACGGCTCCTGGGGCTACGAAAGAGAGGAGGAGTCCAACTGAGAAACCAGGAGGGTGCAGGCAGATCCCACTGTAAGGATCAGGCCTTTTCCTGTAGCCATATTGTGAGGCCTAAGGCCTTTGTCTGCAGCCATGTTAGGAGAGCAGCAGCCATTAGCTGAGAAGCAGGGGGTCATATCCTCACATTCCATCTAAATTACATTAAAACAACATAATATCGGGCTGTTAAGAAGGAGACCCCATCCTAATGGCACCCACCATCACCAAATAGAGAAGCAGATCTTACAGTGGTTAAAGAAAACTTAGTTTGATTGATTTCTTGCCAGACAGAATGCTCTTATCAATAGCTGTGGTTGTAAAATTCTCATTTCTTTATTGTTTTGTTCCCACTATCTATGGTTTTTCTGTATGGTCTCTGTCCGCTTCTTTGATTGTTTCTGTCCGTTACATAATTAATTTTACTAGGTGTAAATTAATTAAGGTGGTGGGGTAGGACTGGTTAGTAGAATTGTAGTAAAATGATTGGTTACGGTAGAGCTAAGCAGGACTCAAGTTTCACTATATAAACTGGGGTCCAAAAGGAAGTTCTTTGGGAACCAACTCCAGGACACAGCCCCAAAGATCAGAGCTGCCAGACCTCAGCACCCTGCTAGCCACATCATGCGATGCTGGAGTCCCCGGATGACCTGATCCTGACTGGCCAGCAGGGCAAAGTTCATCTGCCTTATTGGGAGGGGTGAGCATTGTATGTGTAGCGGGTGCAGTCTGTTTTGGAGATTGTTAATAAAGAGAGGTTAGGTACAATAATATTGTGTAAGGCTCTGTCACTGGTAAAAGACCCTGCAAACCTGCAGTGTGTAAGGTTACGCCCTGAGCCCTAGAAACAGGGTAAAGGGGGGTGCCCTAGAGTGTAAGGTTACACCCCGAGCCTACAGAAGGGTAAGGGGGGGGTGCCCTAGAGTATAAGGTTACGCCCTGAGCCCTAGAAACAGGGTAAAGGGGGGTGCCCTAGAGTGTAAGGTTACACCCCGAGCCCACAGAAGGGTAAGGGGGGGTGCCCTAGAGTGTAAGGTTTCACCCCGAGCCCACAGAAGTGTAAGGGGGATGCCCTGGAGTGTAAGGTTACACCCCGAGCCCACAGAAGGGTAAGGGGGATGCCCTGGAGTGTAAGGTTACACCCCGAGCCCACAGAAGGGTAAGGGGGGGTGCCCTGGAGTGTAAGGTTACACCCCGAGCCCACAGAAGGGTAAGGGGGGGTGCCCTAGAGAGCGCGAGTAACAAAGAATTTTGCGCAGGTAACAAGGGGCAGAGCCTCAAAAGTCACAGCACGTCAGTGATCAGGTCAGCAGCAGGACCCAGATCTCCTGAGATCAACATCCGTCCCCATCGGCTTCCCGGGGTTTACTGTAAAACTAGCATGGACACGCTCTGTGGAGGAGCCCTTCTGGGCACCTTTATCCAGCAGAGGAGCCACACAGGGCACGGACCTGTATCCCATCCCTCCAGGTCTCCTTTAGGCCACACAGCCTAATCAGCCAGCCAGTTACCCACACCACACACCTTGCCAGGGCTCTGTTCTGTCCCCCTCCCCGGTCACATCCCTCCAGCTCTCTGGAATCACCACTGGCTGAGAAGGAAGAACAGGGCTTTGCCAGACGAGTGCAGCTTGGCCGTAAGATTCCCTCCGGTGCTCCCTGCACAGGCACTGGGCTGCTGCTTGCCCTCACCTTGTTGCCGCGGTCGTTGTGGTTCCGCATGAAGGGATAGAAGGCACCCAGCTGGGTCCAGCGTACGCACAGCTCCTCAGAAGTGTCACCCAGAAAGCCGCAGATGTCCGCCCCGACCAGCGGCACCCCATACAGGTTGAAGAGCAGCACCTCTGGAAAAGGGGGGCAGGGGAGGGACACAAAGCCTCTGAAGCACGGAGAACAACACCGTGATCCTGGGCAGGCTGGAGGGGACTGGTGCGAATGCCCTCTCTCCCACTTCCCACAGGGGGACTGGAGCTGACTCGTGCCCCTGGGACAGAACCAGAGATGACACCTGTGGTCGTGGCACATCAGCTGTGGGAAGTGGCTGCTCTCAGCCACCATGCAGCTCTCCCAGCTGCCAGTCTATTAACCCAGGGAAGATCATCAGTGGGAACTGCCTGTCTCGCTGGTCTGATGGTGGGGCTGCTGAGGAGAGACCCGCAGTCCCAGGAAGGGGTGAGAAGACAGAGAAGGAGATGGAGAAGCTGCAGACAGAGCCCCAAGCTCACTGCTCTAGCAGAAGGCTGTGCCGCGGGAGACAACATGCTGGGTCTCTGGGCTGGCTGTCTCTGGCATGAGACACATCATGGGGCAGAGGGAGAGATGAGGATTTTCGGAGGGTCCAGAGTAAGGAGAGAAACTGGCAATACCAAGTAGTTCCTCTCCCCCCTGCAGCCTCAGAGGAAAAACCTTTCATCAGGCAAATTCCCCTGCAGCTGGGTTCACTGCATACAGCCCCAGGTCACCATGCCCAGGGCAAACATCAGGCCCAGATGGTATCCGTTATACACATCCTCTCTCTGACCCAGCTCTGGGATACACAGCTCCTTCCACATCCTCCTTCCCTGAACAAGATAGAGGGGATCCACCATGCTGCGGTGACTCTCCAAGAGGACACATCACATCACAGCCTGGGAGGAGCTGGGATGGCAGGGCCCCTTACCTGCATCTCCTCCTTGGCTCTGGGAACACATCCTGCCTTGTGAGAGTCCTCTGTGGGCTCTGCCATTGCTACGTTAGTGCCAAATCCACAGGGCATGCCACTGCCACGCGTCTCTGGGGCAGGCTGCCCAGTTCAATGGGAGCAGAGTGAATGGACCAGGGACAACCCTGACCGAGGGGTGGGAGGGAAAGGAGTAAAGACAGCACATGATCCAGTGCAGCAGAGAGGGGAGGTTCTCGGGACCACATCAGGGTCAGATCAGTGCTAGGAAATCCCAGTGACCAGTGCAGATTTATGAACCCAGTGCAGTCTGCACCCTGTATTCTAGGAAACAGGCTTCCCCTGGGACTTACCTCTGCCATTTAGCTCTGCTGTGGCATGTGTTTTCACCACACTCCCGTCCCTGTTTAAACGGAGGGAGCTGCTCGAAGGGTGCTCTCGGCAAGAGGCCTTGGCTTGGCCTCACTTATTCTCTTGGCCTGACACAGCCCCATCCGCCGAGCCCCAGGGCATGCCACAAGTATCCTCCATTTCCCCCAGCCTTTCTGGGGCAGGCAGCTGATTGTAGGAGGCAGCACGGGGCGGGGGGGGGGCTATGCTTTGCGGTGGGGTGCCCTGTGGAGGTGTACTGGGCATGGATGACTGCCCCTGAAATGCAGCAGGAAGGCACCTAGAGATTGGTGTCGCCTAGCACCAAGACAATTAAATGACTGCAGAGCTCACTGCACAGGACAGAAGGGGCAAGGGCTCCCAGACACTTCCAGCGGGGGTTAGCTGACATTGTGGGGAAAGGAAAGGTCCTAGGGGGATGAGGACAGGGCTATGGCACAGGACGTCTGAACGCAGCAGTGATGGGGGTACCTGGGACAGAGTAATACAGCTGCTCCCAGCTGCTCAGGACATCCCCAGTCCAGTGGCCAGCGAAGCGTCCGTGACCCGCAAAGGTTGAACGCGAGATCACGAAAGGGCGCTTCCCTCGCACCCTCACCAGCGCACTTGGGGAAAAGAAACAGATGAGTCAGGCCAGTAGCAGGAGTCTGCCCAGCTCAGTGCAAGCATCCGTCCCCACCCAGCACCCAGCGCTGCTCAGCCAGAGGGGAACAGGGATTCAGCCACCTACAGCACAAGCCTCTGCCAATGCAGCAAACTCGAGACACCCCCAGGCAGACGCCCTGCGTAGGGCTTGCAAGGGAATCATCTCTTATAAACCTGCCCAAGCAACGTGGAACCCAGCAAACGGGGCAGCTGCTTGCTAGCAGCTCTCAGCCTAAGACACTGGAGCCTTACTAGGGGCAGGGGATGCTGGCCAGGGGGGCCCTTCGCAAGCTGGGCCCTTCATGCTCCCTTGTGCCTATCTCAGGAATTCAGCTGAAGGCGCCTTTAAGAGCACAGCTCCCCAGCCCTGCGCGCAGGATCAGAGCCCTGTAGGGGGTGCAGCCTGAGCCTGCTGGTTCCTGCGGACGCATGTCAGCTCAGAGACAGTTCAGGACTCAGGAGATCGAGTTCCACAGAACCTGAGAGGCTTGAAGCAGTTAACGTGCCCCCCCAGTGTTGGCGACTCAGACTGCACAGGGCATTTCGGGGCCTGCTGTCATGCCAGGAGCGGCACAGGGGCTTGGGCATATCTTGGGGGAAGCAGATCAGCAGAAAACCTGCACAGTTAAAACGAGGCCTTCAGACACTGGGGGAAACTCTCCCAGTAAACGGACCAGGATGCCAGAGGCCTGCGGACCTGCCATACCTCCACCCATCCAGCCTCCTGCCACACAAGGCCAGAACAACGGGCCACAGTCTACTTCCGCGTCCAGGAGTGGCTAGCAGCGGACACTGCCATGGGATGGGGAAGCACCCATAATGCATCTGGCCACTCACGCAAGGCTGCGGTGAAGCGTCTCTCCTGGGCCAGCTGGGGGCATATCACACGCTGAGGTACGGCGGGCTGCCACAGCCTCCGTAGTCAGCTCACCCCTGCAGTCAGCCCTGCAGCAGCAGCCCCGGGAGCCCCGCTCCCTGAGGTTTCCCAAGGGCTGGCCCCCAGCACTAAGCAGATTCCTAGGAGCCAGCCGCCCGCCCACCGTGTTGTCCCCTCTTCAGGAGCCTGCAGTCCAGGCCAGGCGTACCGGTGGGAAGCTATGGCCTCGGTCAGCCCGTACAGACTATGGAGGTTGTAGTGTGAGGACAGGTACTGCTGGCTGGAGGCACAGATGGTCCCTGCCTGCAGGGTGCCCCCCAAGACACCTGCAAGGAGAGAGGGAATGGGTGAGTCATAGGGCGCCATGCAGCATGGCGAGAGCAGTGCTGGGCCTGCAGGGAACACACCCTGGCGGGCTGAGCATGAGTCCTCAGCCCCCATGCTGCTTCAGGGGTTCCAGCGCCGTGGGGCCTCAGGGGCTCCCGGCAACTCCTGAGTGCAGCTGAAGGCGTCTCTGGTGTCCCGTTCTCCTGCAGATGGGCACGTCACCCAGGGAAAGGGGAATTGACATCAGCACTCCTAGGGCTACAGCGGCGCCTTTCCAATTACTGCCCCAGGTCTCTGGACTCAGCCTCCAGCTGCCTGAGGAGAGAGAACAGGAACCAGCCCGGACTCTGTGAGTCTCCCAGCTCAGCCTCCCCAAGACCGAAATCAGGTTTGCTTCATTGTGCAGCCTCCGGCTCCTTCCCCGCTCTTCTGCAATGGACACCTGCGTCTCGTTCACACACAGGCTTCGTGCAGCGCCGGAGAGCGGCGGGCCGCATGCTTGGACTCCTCCAGGACATTAGTTCAATAGCAAGGCCAGCTGCTCCTGGGGTGCAGGGACTCAAAGCTCTCTTGCCCCACTGGTTCTCCTGCCCCCGCATTTGCCAGCAGAAGGCTCTTTGCCTGCAGTTCCTTACCTGGCACATAGGGTGGGTTTTCCAGTTTGTTGTTTGGGCAGCCGTCCAAGGAGCCCGCCACAAAGTTGGATGGCTCGTTCATGTCCTAGCAAGAGAAGGGACTCTCGTCTCTGGACCAGGATGCTGGCAGATGTGCAGGGAATCAGAAGTATTGCGGATACAGCACCACCCCCCCACACCCCCCCAGGGCTCCAGCTCCAAATCCCCAGCCTGTTCCAGGTGCCCTGGGTCCCAGCAGGGCAGAGAGAGGGAAGCCACTCACAATCCACATGCCGTCGAAGGGCACCTGGTCATGGAACTCCCTCACCATGTCATGCCACCACTCATGAGTCTCTGGGTTAGTGAAGTCTGGGAAGACGGTCGGGCCAGGCCATACCTGGGAGACAAAGGAAGAAGCAACCAAGGGGGCTCCAGTTACTCACCCCCTCCTCACACCATGTTCCTGGACTTGGACGTCATTGGAGCCACACTTGCCAGCATGACTCTGGTCATCTAGATAGCCTCCAGTCCTCTCCCTCTCCACTCGCCGGCTGCTGCCCTCAGCGACACATGCACATGCTAAGGACAGCAGAACAGACTGTGGGGCAGGGTCAAGGGCCTCCAGTGATGGCAGGGGACATTTCCCATGAGGTCTGTGAGAGAGAGACTCCTCCTCCCTGGGGAGAAGGTCTCTGCTTTGGCTAGGAACACTGGGAGGTAGCCAGGGCTCCACTCAGCCCAGAACACAGACTGGGAGGTTTGACACCAGTGGGATGTAGGCTCTGGGCTTTAACATCTTCACCCACCCCTGGAGACCCCCTGGTTTCAGCTCCGATACTGACTCATCTCCCGCTCCAGGCCTAGGACTCACTTTCCCAACCAGAGGCTGCCCCGTTGCATTTCGGATGAACACCCCTCGCTTCAGCCCGTCATCGTAGGGTTTGTAGCTGCCGGGGGGCCCAGAGCTGCTGATTGCTGGATCCTGATAGAAGAAAAGTGAGCAGCGAACTGATCAGTGAGAAGGGGAATGAGAGAAACATCACGTTATCGGAGAGAGACGATCATCACGTTATCGGAGAGAGACGATTCCCCAGAGCCTGTGCGTAAGTCCCCGGGCTGAACCCAACCCTTGGTTACTGCATGGCGCCGAAGGGCGGGAAAGGCAGTGAGAAGGGCGAGAGGCGCTGGGCACCAGAAGGCCAGGGTGGAGCCTGAGGACGTGGTGCAAAGTGAATGCAAGGAACTGCTGAGCAGCAGGTTTCAGGGAGGTTACCAAGTTCTTTGCGTTGCCAGGGTCGCTGAGTGACTCACGTGCCGAATCAGCAACTTCTCTGCAAGCAAAGCACCACCACAGTCCCATTGTCTGCTTTCCTTGCCTTGGCCACTTTGGGCCTGGTCTTCAGAAACAGGACCAGACCAACAACGAAAGCGAACTCCTGCCAGCTAAAACCACCCCCCCGCAGGGCACTCAGTGCCATGGACGAGAACAAGCAGCAAGGGAAACTGACTCTCAACAAGACATGGGGAGAAGAAGGGGTACTTCAGAGCTAGTTTACTCCATGTTCTGAGGTTCCACTGCTCCCTTCTCCAGGGGCATTCAACCATCAAATCGTTAGGGTTGGTGATGCACCAGACTGAGCCCTGGCAACCAAACCCAAGTCACCACTCGGGCTGCGGCATGTTTGATTCTCAAATCCCCACAACTGAAGGGGAAGGTGGAATATGGAGGACACGGCATGGAGGGGCAAAGAGCAGAGTCCTGCGACCAACCATCCAGAGGTAAGAGAACAGGGGGCTGGCGTTCAGGGCTTCACTTACCACGATCATGACGTATCTCCGGCCGCTTTGGTGGAAATCCCGCACCATGTCTGGATAGTCCTTAAAGTTGTTCTTGTTGAAGGTGAAGTCTCTCTTGGCATCTGTATAATCTAGGTCGTTCCATTGCACATCCTGGAAGGGCCGAGACCCCAGTGTCAGAGAGGGACTGGGACAACGCCCAGCCACACACAGGCAGGTGACCCACCCACTGTGGCCACTCTGCGTAGTTTCCCTACTCCCCTCCCCCTGGCTGTCTGGCTCAGCACCTGTGTTGGTTGCCTTGAGCTGGCTCAGGGTTGGCTCATTTCAAGGCTCCATAGCAAGAGGTGCTGCTTCTGGGGGGTCGCAGGAGAGAACCAGACCTACCAAGGGGAACCGGGCTGCTGTCATGTTCTTCACAGCCTGCCGGGTTGCAGCGGTGGAGGAGTAGCCCCAGCGGCACAAGTGGAATCCCAGGCCCCAGTAGGGGGGCATGAACGGGTACCCTGGAAGTTAGGAGGAAGCAGATTAGACAGTAGCCCAGAGATGTGGAAACTGATTAAACCCAATTCACTCAGCAGCCTCCTCGCCTGCTACCCTGAGAGCAGGGTCCTGACTGAAGGCCACTCACTGGCACCTGCTTCCACACACAGCAATCAGCAGGCAGCAGAAGGGACACAGTGGCCTTCAGAGCCAATGATGTGGCCCCTTGCCCTCCCCGGCGTGCTCGGGAGAACAGCCGTCGGGGTGGAGCCTGACTTTACTTTAGAAACCGAGGCCCCAGCACGGACAGTCCCGATGCACTGGGCAAAGGAGGAAACAAACTGTTTGCCAGCTGTGAAACCGCCCGTGCCCTGTAAAGGCTGCCCAGCCCAGCCAGCTCTACTGTTCGCTCCCAACACAAGCGGCATCCGGGCAAGGCCCAGTTCTTCTCCCAGAGGCTAGAGGAGCAGGAAGGCGGCTCCTCCGAACACCCTACCGATGACATCCAGGTACTGCCGGACCACACTCTTGGGGTCAGGGCCCAGGAAGACGTAGAAATCCAGAATGCCACCTATTGTTCTCCAAGTCAGGGCTGGGCTTGGCTGCAGCACCACGTCTGCAAGGCAAACAGGAGCGAGGGTAAAGCAAGCTGGCTGAGAACACAGCCCCGGAGCCTCGGCCCAGCCACGTCCAGCAACAGGGGCCTTCCCCCTACAAACAGGAGCGAGGGCAAAGCAAGCCGGCTGAGAACACAGCCCCGGAGCCTCGGCCCAGCCACGTCCAGCAACAGGGGCCTTCCCCCTACACCCACACAGGCTGCTGAGACCAGCAGCCAACCACACGTGGAGCAAGTTCCACAAGCCTCTGCTGGACGTCTCTGCTCACCCGCACTAGCCGCGGGCAGGTGTGGTGATACCACCCCCGACACAGGAGGAAGTGCATCCCTGAATCCAAGCTGCTGACCTCAAACCCCTCTGAAGGCTTGTTAACCGGCCGGCTTCCCCAGAGACGTTCACAATAAAGGCAGGAGTGACTGGTAGCAAGGCACGTACCCATCGCGTTGCTGTTCAGCAGGAAGACTCCATGGGCCAAGCCGACATCCTCCATCACCAGGTAGAACGGGTGAGAGCCATAGAGATTGACGTACGGCTAAAGTACAGTAGAGCGTATCATGTCAATGATACTCGGGCAAGGCACAGTCCACAGGAAGCAATGCAGCAGCCAGCCCATCCTCCCGGCCGGCGCAGGGCTGGGTACACAGCTGGGTAGCTTCACACACCCAATTTTCGGGGCTCACCTCTGCTTTGACAGCCATGCTGGGCATTCACATAGTGGTGACAAAGTCTGGGCACTCCCATGGCGCCAGCCACATCATCCTGCCTTGGATTCTTGCTGCTCTTTAATAGCAGGCAGCAATGGGGATTTATAGAAACACAAGCAAGCGCCCTGCGGTGACGCGGCTCGTTCTCCTACAGCCCCGAACTCTCCCTGCTGGCTATAAAACATGCTCTTAGCCCTGGCATCAGGGTGGGGATCAGGGAGCTTGTGACACGCAGCACAGTCCCCTGGATCCCTATTGTACACACCTGGGTTGCTGGTAGGTGGCGCAGAGAAATGAGCTTGCCCAGGGAGAGATCTCCCAAGGGACTGGAACCGGGGCCCCCAACCGGCTGTGAGAAGCATTAGGCTGATGGGGCCAAGCACACCTGCATTTGCAGGAGAAAAGAGACTCCTGAGTGTCCAAGAGCTGAATCCAGGGACCCTAAACCCTAACTGTGGGAACAAGAGCACCAGCATCCCACTGCCAGGTGGGGCACCAAGCCCTCCCCCAGAGAGCTCGTGAGAGCTCAGGCTTGAGAGAAACCTCAAAAATTTAACGTTCATTTGAGAGCAAGAGACCTGGAACTGCCCATATTAACACCGCAGGGACACTCACGATGGGCCTCCGTCCTTCCTGACAGGCCCTGCATGCGAAGCGGAGTAATTACTAAGCAGGACTTCACTCTTATCCCTTACCGTGGGCGCCATGTCCCGATTCCAAAGGGTGACTTTGGTCCAATTGATGTTGAGGGCGAGTGAGGTCAGGTGCTCCCCCAAGCCAGAGATGAAACGGGATGGCAGGGAGGTGGAGATCTGGAGGAACTGGTCAGCAAAGAAGAGGGGAGCAACGGTGGTGTTCAACCTGCCAAAGAGAAATGGAGACTCCCAGAAGGCAGACAGCAAATGCCATGGGGAGCTGAGCTCAGAAAGCTTGCTTAGAAGCAGCTCTTCCACCCAGACAGACCTTCAAGCCATCACGTACTAGATACCAGACAGAGGAAGGAGCCTCTCAGCCAGAGAAATGGCAGCTTCTTGGGAAAGGAGAACACACATGATTCCAGCCGGAAGCTTTAGTTACCACAGAAAGTGCAGCCTTCTCCCCAGCTGTGAACTAACAGGGGGCGGGAGAGCAGCAAGGGAGTGGGAACCCAGGGCCCCAAACTCCAGCTAACTGCTTCACCATTCACCATGACTGCTTCACCCTGGGCAAGACATTGAGTCACCTGGTGCCTTGGTCAACACGAGCTATGGATTTAGGCACCATGAAAACAGGAAACTCACTGACAGCAAGATGCTGCCTCTGCTTCCATCACTTTATACTGGCACCTGATCCACAAAACCCAGATAACTGCCCTGTGGGCTTGGCCAGCTCCTGATTCCAGTGGAGCCGCTTCTTCCCAGGGCAGCTGTGGCATAAGAGGCAGGTACGGCTGCAGCTGCCTGTCTGTCTCTTGAGGGAGAGTAAGTCAAGTGAGGTAGTGACAACACAAAGCCAAGGACCTGAGGGGGTGGGAAGAGAAGGTTACTTTGATTATAGCTGGGTAGTAATGACACTTCCCACTTTTAGCTCCATCCCCACCTTTGGCAGTGGCTGGGCCCAGGCTCTGGAAGGGGGTGAGTCAGAGGGGAATATTTGGTTACAGGACGAGGAAGCACTTACAGAACCTGCCCGCTGGATTCCCTGAAGACCATCAGGCCAAAGGGATCAGCTGAGAACTGCACACTGTACAGTTTGGAGGCGATCTGGCCTCTTGCTTTGGGGGTTTCAAGTGGCACTTCATAGCGTTTGTTTGCCGGATCCCTGAGCTGTAAGAAAGGGAGAGACTGAGACAGCTGTACAGGCTGGAGCAAGTGACTTTTCATTATAGTAAACTCTGGGATTGACACAACGGCTTGTAGGTCACCAGTCACCCTGAAGGGCAGAAAACCCAGCTCCGAGAACTGCTCAGCAAGGGAAGTAATGCATATGGGCTCTAGGCAGAAACTCATTGTTCTGCACGCACCCCTCACCCAGCACCACGGCTAGTGACTCCTGCAGCCCGAGCCCCGTTATGGCTGGCTAATGCACCTACTGACCGTGAAGTGGAGCCTGCCCTCTGTCTCAAACACCACATCCAGCCGCAGAACCATTAGGTCTTCTGGGAAGAATGAGGGAATGGTACGGGTCAGGCTGGCAGTGTAGCCTGTCTCTGTGGCACTCAGGTTCTCCATCTTGTAACTGGGGTAGCTGGGCGGGAAGAAACACCAGGGCTGCCAAATCGCAGAGCCCTTAATGGAAACCGGAACGTAGCAGCAGCCACGAGCCTCACACTCTGCTCTGGAGAGAAGCTTCTCAGGTGCACAGTCAAACCGGCTATCTGGAGAGATGTCACAGTGCAAGGGCCCTGATGCAGCAGCGCCTGGGGTCTCCAGTTGCCCTGCCCACCTCTGATACCATGTCCGCCCTTCTCCATTAGCACTACTGGATCTGTAGGTAGTCTCTGGCCCTGGGGGGTCTCTGAGGCTCACAGCAGCCACAGTGACTTCATGGACACTGAATATGACGTGTAGGGCAACTGTTGTGAGCAGAGCAGCAATGCTGATGACAGACATCTGCAGCATGGTGCAGGAAGCCTTCTTGCAGGTGGGAAAATTCTCAGCCTCCTTCAGTCTCACTGGGGGCATTGCGGGACTGATGAGCAAGTGCCCCTCCAGCACCAGAGAGCCTGCCCAGGCAGCCAGCTGGATGGGGACAGGGAGAAGCCCGTGGTCAGTTTTTACACATGAAGGTCGAGTGGGAGCCTCCAAGTGAACAGAACAATCAAGACCCACCACATTGTGAGGGATGCCAAGGGACCCCGGATCAGGTGCACCCCATGCCCGGCAGGATAGGGAAGATCAGTGGAGGCGCTCCCCTCCCCATCCCTGAACCTCACAACCGGCACGGGGGGGGGGGAGAAGATGCCCCCGATCCCCTGCCCCCGATCCCCACACTCTGCTGGGGGGGGGGAGAAGATGCCCCCGAGCCCCACACTCTGCTGGGGGGGGGAGAAGATGCCCCCGAGCCCCTGCCCCGAGCCCCACACTCTGCTGGGGGGGGGGGAGAGAAGATACCCCCGATCCCCTGCCCTGAGCCCCACACTCTGCTGGGGGGGGAGAGAAGATGCCCCCGAGCCCCTGCCCCGAGCCCCACACTCTGCTGGGGGGGGGGAGAAGATGCCCCCGATCCCCTGCCCCCGATCCCCACACTCTGCTGGGGGGGGGGAGAAGATGCCCCCGAGCCCCTGCCCCGAGCCCCACACTCTGCTGGGGGGGGGGAGATGCCCCCGAGCCCCTGCCCTGAGCCCCACACTCTGCTGGGGGGGGGGAGAGAAGATACCCCCGATCCCCTGCCCCGAGCCCCACACTCTGCTGGGGGGGGGGAGAGAAGATGCCCCCGATCCCCTGCCCTGAGCCCCACACTCTGCTGGGGGGGGGAGAGAAGATGCCCCCGAGCCCCTGCCCCGAGCCCCACACTCTGCTGGGGGGGGGGAGAAGATGCCCCCGAGACCCTGCCCCGAGCCCCACACTCTGCTGGGGGGGGGGGGGAGAGAAGATACCCCCAATCCCCTGCCCCGAGCCCCACACTCTGCTGGGGGGGGAGAGAAGATGCCCCCGAGCCCCTGCCCCGAGCCCCACACTCTGCTGGGGGGGGGGAGAAGATGCCCCCGATCCCCTGCCCCCGATCCCCACACTCTGCTGGGGGGGGGGAGAAGATGCCCCCGATCCCCTGCCCCCGATCCCCACACTCTGCTGGGGGGGGGGAGAAGATGCCCCCGAGCCCCTGCCCCGAGCCCCACACTCTGCTGGGGGGGGGGAGATGCCCCCGAGCCCCTGCCCCGAGCCCCACACTCTGCTGGGGGGGGGGAGAGAAGATACCCCCGATCCCCTGCCCCGAGCCCCACACTCTGCTGGGGGGGGGGAGAGAAGATGCCCCCGATCCCCTGCCCCGAGCCCCACACTCTGCTGGGGGGGGGGAGAGAAGATGCCCCCGAGCCCCTGCCCCGAGCCCCACACTCTGCTGGGGGGGGGAGAGAAGATGCCCCCGATCCCCTGCCCCGAGCCCCACACTCTGCTGGGGGGGGGGGAGAAGATGCCCCCGAGCCCCTGCCCCGAGCCCCACACTCTGCTGGGGGGGGGGGAGAGAAGATGCCCCCGAGCCCCTGCCCCGAGCCCCACACTCTGCTGGGGGGGGGGGAGAGAAGATGCCCCCGAGCCCCTGCCCCGAGCCCCACACTCTGCTGGGGGGGGGGAGAAGATGCCCCCGAGACCCTGCCCCGAGCCCCACACTCTGCTGGGGGGGGGGAGAAGATGCCCCCGATCCCCTGCCCCGAGCCCCACACTCTGCTGGGGGGGAGAGAAGATACCCCCGAGCCCCTGCCCCGAGCCCCACACTCTGCTGGGGGGGGGGGGGAGAGAAGATACCCCCGAGCCCCTGCCCCGAGCCCCACACTCTGCTGGGGGGGGGGGGGAGAGAAGATGCCCCCGATCCCCTGCCCCGAGCCCCACACTCTGCTGGGGGGGGGAGAAGATACCCCCGATCCCCTGCCCCGAGCCCCACACTCTGCTGGGGGGGGGAGAAGATGCCCCCGAGCCCCTGCCCCGAGCCCCACACTCTGCTGGGGGGGGGGGGAGAAGATGCCCCCGAGCCCCTGCCCCGAGCCCCACACTCTGCTGGGGGGGGGGGAGAGAAGATGCCCCCGAGCCCCACACTCTGCTTGGGGGGGGGGAGAGAAGATGCCCCCGAGCCCCTGCCCCGAGCCCCACACTCTGCTGGGGGGGGGGAGAGAAGATGCCCCCGAGCCCCTGCCCCGAGCCCCACACTCTGCTGGGGGGGGGAGAAGATGCCCCCGAGACCCTGCCCCGAGCCCCACACTCTGCTGGGGGGGGGAGAAGATGCCCCCGAGACCCCGCCCCTCACAGCCCCGTACCTAGCTCCGCCCCCACCGCTCCCAGCGGCAGCGGCACGAGGGGCTCCGGGCCGGCGCGCCCTCTGCGATCACGTGAGCAGCCAGTCAGCTGATCCCCGGCCAGGAGTCACGTGAGGGGCTGGCGCCCAGCGAAACACGTGGCAGCCCGGCGCTCCAATGGGGACCAGACCAGCTGGCTCCTGCCGCCCTCTGCGCCCCCGCCGGCTCGCACGCGGTTCACCCCCCGTGACCTCCCTGCCCCGGGTCGCCGCTCCCACGCGCGCAGCTCAAAAGCGCGTTATCGAAGGTGGGGGGCGCGATCCGCGGGTACAAGCGGGGACCGGGCCCAGAGCGGTAGTGGTTTCTTCCCAGCCATGCAGCCAGTCAGTAAAACAAACACAAGGCAGAGAGGCCAAGCAACCCGCTGGAATGAAAGAAAAGGAAATCTGAAGTTGCTAAAGATGGAAGGTTCATTTCCTCTTTCTCCTCCCCAGGGTTATGAAATAAGCAGCTGTTAAACACAAGTCCAGTCTGCTTAGAAAAACGTGCGTTTCCCCTCTGATGTCCCTGTGCTTATTCTGATGAGCAGAGACCATACCTCACTGTTTCACCCTGTCCTATACTCCCGAATTTAGGGGCACTACCACTAAACAAAACCCTGTGGATTTGTTTTTGCAATTGGAGCTCTTAAGTGAAGTGCTCACAGGGATGGGAAAGACTGTTGGCAATCCACTGAAGAATAGTATTCTGTGTAGAAGGGAAGTATGAACAAGATTAGAGGATTAAGTAGATGTATAAGTAGGGGCATAGCGAGCAGATCGAGGGATGTGATCGTTCCCCTCTATTCGACATTGGTGAGGCCTCATCTGGAGTACTGTGTCCAGTTTTGGGCCCCACACTTCAAGAAGGATGTGGATAAATTGGAGAGAGTCCAGCGAAGGGCAACAAAAATGATTAGGGGACTGGAACACATGACTTATGAGGAGAGGCTGAGGGAGCTGGGATTGTTTAGCCTGCAGAAGAGAAGAATGAGGGGGGATTTGATAGCTGCTTTCAACTACCTGAAAGGGGGTTCCAAAGAGGATGGCTCTAGACTGTTCTCAATGGTAGCAGATGACAGAACGAGGAGTAATGGTCTCAAGTTGCAGTGGGGAGGTTTAGATTGGATATTAGGAAAAACTTTTTCACTAAGAGGGTGGTGAAACACTGGAATGCGTTACCTAGGGAGGTGGTAGAATCTCCTTCCTTAGAGGTTTTTAAGGTCAGGCTTGACAAAGCCCTGGCTGGGATGATTTAACTGGGAATTGGTCCTGCTTTGAGCAGGGGGTTGGACTAGATGACCTTCTGGGGTCCCTTCCAACCCTGATATTCTATGATTCTATGATTCTATGATTTTCCACTTCATTCAGGAATGTCTTTCTAGGCCCTGTCTGCACTCATCTTCCCATTCCAGAAGCATTCATATTCCATCTTAACTTTGATGTAGCTCAAAGCTGGTGAGCTCCCCAGATTTGGCAGAAAGTGTTCTAGGACACATCTCTCTGTCCCTGGAGAAGACTGTGCGACTTAACCCCCAAAAGGTGGATTTGCACCTCTTTCCCATGTTCTAACACAATACACAATTATATGAGTGGTTGGACCTAAACCAGCCTGCTGTCTTGGAGCAGACAGAAAAGCCAGAGATTGGAGCAGGGCAAACATGGCTGGAACCCAAGATCACAGAAGCAGTTTTATTACTTTGTGTGTCAGTTTCTCATCACTGCTCATTTTTCTGTTATTCAGCCTCCAGGAGAGTGACAAAAGCAGTAAAATCTTATACTGTATTTATTTGTGAAAATATTTGTCAAAAGATACTTTATTCCGATCTGGCTCTGTGCTTCTGCCTATTCTGCTTCCTGTGACCTAAGCCTGGAGTCCAGGGCTTGGCTGAGCCAGGACAACACCCTCTGGTACTGAGGATACTCCTGCTGAATCTGATGGATGATGACATTAATGGTGTGCAGCCGGTCCTGCTGTTTCCACTGCTCCTGCTGCAGGACTTGCTGGGTGCGGCACAGTGGGGTATACTTCCCGTCCTTCACTGCCTGCAGATGCTTCTGACGAGTCTGATAGGCCACAATTTCTGACAGGTTCTTAGAAGAGCAACAGTGAAAACTACATTAAGGACATCTGATTGAATAAAAGAGAGCTATGAGAGTAAGGAGGACTTAATTAAATGGGGGAGGAAACGCGATTATCACATCTTGAAATGGAGGATTATGAAGAGGGAGAGATCAGTGAAGTCCTATTCTAACTACTAAAGTGGGCATCCCCCGTTTTGAGTTATAGATATAAATGATCACAACATTGCTTAGTGAATCTCCAAATCAGACACATGCATAGAAGAAAAATCTTGCAAAGACAGAGAAATGCTATGAATTTTAAAAGACAAGGGAGATCTGTCTGGTCACACTACCCCCAGAGAAAAGTTCTGTCTCCCACACAGATGAGCTTTGGTCTTACTGGTGAGACTTCCAGTTCTAGAACGGAACATGATGGTGCTCAGATAACCAGCCTGAGCTCGGTACATGTGGTTTGGGATGAGGTAGAAAGGCCATGTGGGCTGGCAGCACAGGAAAATAATACATGCAGTGCATACGTATTAAAGACACCTTACCCAACGTTTCTTATCCTGAAGCCTCTCTATGTCTGCATCAAGGACATCAGTCTCAGCCTGCAAACTGGAGACCTGCTGCTGCTTTTCCAGAAGGCCGATGCTGAGAGATTTCTGGGTGTTCTCCAGCTCTGTGATGGTTCTGTTGCAGTCTTGAGCATTCTAATGAAAGGAAGAGAAGGAAACTTGAGATTCTTCCTCTGCCTGCCAACTGCATTGCCAAATCATCACCTGACAACTTCTCCCTTTCTTGGACATTTCAAGGCTGTACTTCCTTTAGTAAGTATACTCTGTGGCCTAAAGGCACAGGCACTCACACTGCTAGATGCCCATTAGGCACACTGGGCATTCTAATGTTGTGCCAGGAAATGTGACAATCCACTGGTGTTTCACTGCATTGCCATGCAGTGAATGTCTCCATGCCTGGGGGCACATTACTGCACTTTTCTTTACACTACCATGAAGAGAGGCAGATGGCACAGAATATGCACCAGGCATTTTCCTTCCAAGCACTTTGTATCCCAACTCCAAGTGATTAAAGAAAATAGGATAACTGGGGAATGAGGAGCAGCATTGAAGGGTTTGAATAAAAGTCCTGTCAAGTTCTTCTAAGACAGAAGGTTAGTGGGTCTGGCATGGCAAAAAGTAGATGATCTTCAGAGCTACATGAGGAATACCATAGAATCCTGGAGATCAACATGAGTTTCACCAGGGCCTATCCCCGGTGTCCTCTTCTCCACTGACATATGCCCACAGCACTTTCCTTGCCATCTGGGAGAAAGGTTGGCTCAGTGAATCGTGCATGACATCCTCCTTGCATAGTCTGATCGTAGGCCATAAAGCAAAGCTGATGTCCAGCAATATCGGACATATTTCTAGTTATAAAGCAAGTGCAGAAAAAATCAGTTCTTATGGCCCCTCGCTACCTGCTCACCTTTTGGGTTTCCTTGATCTTCTTCCGCAGTTCCTGTGTCTTGTGGTGGAAGTCACTCTGGGTGAAATGTTTCTTATCCATTTTGCTCTGACCCTCTCCCCGAATCATGATGGTCTCTCTGCGGGAGACAGCTGCCTCCATATCACGAATCATCTTCTCCTGCTGCTTTGTCAGCTGGCTGTAGCGGACCTGCCATGTGTGAGGAGAGAGAAACTCTGAAGATACCCAGTGGTCACAAATTGCATCTGATAGAAGACTTTCAGTGTGACAGATTCCAGCTAAAGAGACAGGACACATTTGACACACAGGCCTTGGCATCCCAAATCTTTCAACTAAATCATGAGCCAGGTTTGTACAGCATGGATCTGGGAAGCATCAGACTAATAACTGACTCCCTATCCGCTTGCCCAACTCAGTCTTCTAAAGATTTCAACGCAATAAATTCATCTAAACGCAATAATAAGGGAAGGAAGGTAGAAGTGTCCTGTAGGTGGGAGAGGAGGTTGCTTTGGCAGAGAGAGAAACACTTCTCTGAATCAGTGCATTGGTGGACGTAGTATTCCATGAGTGGTGCTTTGGTTACGTACAGGGCCACCACATAGTAAGATAAACGCTGTCCTGTAAGTTTCCTTCCCAGTCAGGTCTGCCTTTTGCTGAGCTCCCCCATTGCTAGGCTAACACAAGGAACACGTAAAGAGGTGTAACAGCGTACTGAGCTAGGTCAAAGGAAGACACCTATCCCTGACACTGCCAGGAACCTTGGAGTTATCTCCTATCTACTGTCTGATGTTTCAGCATCTCCTGCAAGGCTGGGTAATCTCCTTGTGAATCTCTTCTTTCCCCTCCTACCTTGGCTCACCTGCATCCTATGGATCTCTGTTCTCATGGCTCGGATCTCGCCTTGCCCTGTCTCTGAGTCCACTGCAGCACGCATCTCCTTAGCCAACTGGATCTTTTTCTCCCATAGCATGATCTGATGCCTTCAACGACAGAAGGGCAGGGGATGCCTTTCTATGAAAAAGAAGGGGTCACTCTGCCACTTGATTCCCCTGTATATGTGGTGTCACACTATGGATCCCCATTCTGAGTCCAAAGCTCAACAGTCCAGCAGGAAACTAAGAGTTCACTGTATGGAACATGACACATTTGGTGCCCTCAGTATGAGAATCAGTCATGGTTCTGCAGGTCAGAAGTGTCATGATAATGGTAGAAATTGGGGTTGGGATTGCAGCATAAAGGATTAAAGCCAACATTTGTTAACTCAGCAGCTCTGAAAAATCAGGCCCTTTATTTAGGGGCCTCCTGTGAGGTTCCAAATTTGAGAATTTTGGATCATGTAGCTACCTTCCTCTGGACAGCCATTGGGCTTACATTACACCACTCCATACTGAGTTTCCCTCTCTCCCCCACACACTCAACGCTGGCAGCCTTCTGCTGACTAGAGGCCAAGCACTGAGTGAGGGTGGAGACCGCATTACTTCTCATTCGTCTACAGAAACAGGCAGCTGGTGCAGCAGTATGAGGAAGACTGAACAGCAGTTACTGTGACTGTATCTGGCCTGCAGAAAATAAATGATAGACTCTTAATCTTCTGGGTTACAAAAAGTTCTAGAACTCATCCCACCTTCCCATCAAAGGTAGAGGGGAGCCAGGAAAGGAGCACATCAATCTAACAGGATGTGACAGAACGCATTTTCCCCTCCAGCATTAGGGCAGGGAAGAATAATGCAGTTGCATGACACGAGAGTTCAAACACTGTGGCATAAAACAAGGGGTCTGGGTCTCACTCTGCTTCCACCAGGCTGTTTAGGAGTCTCTCTTTCTCCTCATGCAGTCGGTCCAGCTTCTCCTGCATCTCAATCGACTCTCTCTCTGCTGCCTGGAGTTAGGAAGCAGAAATCAACATCACTGTGTCAGATTGAGAGGCGCTGGCAGGCTCACTGCTTGCCTCTGATCTTCCTGTCTCTTTTGGATTACAACCCTCCCCACAATACAGGTAGAATGTCTAATCCTCCTGGGCTATGTAAAGGGAATCATTGTCTCTGCACAGGAACCAAATTGGGATAGCCTTTCTGTGCATAGCTGTACATTTCCATCTGGTTACATGCTTTTGTGCCATAGGGGCAGCAGTTAGCAATCTCTGACTGTCTCGTGCAACACAGTGCCAGTGAGAGCTCAGCAAGATTGCTGTTTGTCAGGCTGTGTCCTGGAGACGCGGAGCAAAGCCTTCCCTACCTTAAGCGAGCGCACAAACTCATTCTCCATGATGGTGTTGCCATGCTGCAGCTCCTCCGAGTTGTGGCTGTTCTTGTTGATTAACATGTTGAGTTTCATCAAGTCATTGGCCATGTTCCTCATGTGGCGTTCAATGTCTTTCTGTTCATTCTTCTCCTGCTGGATTTCATCTACAGGAGAATAGGAAAGAGAGGGAAAAGATTTTAAAAAGTAAAAGCAGAGAGTACTCACCAGGGCACTGGGGCCGGGGGGGGACATGGGGGGGTTCTGACAGTGTAGACAAAGCTGCACTTGTAGCTACCCACTCTGAAGGTCTCCATGGACACTGACAAAGCCACAAGCCTTTCCATAAAGCCAAAATCGAATGCATGTTTTGAAAATGGTTATGATGAAACCCTACCTGTGTGTGTGCTGGAGGAGGCTTGAGGGCCTGGCTCAGAAGGACAGTGTAAGGGAGCCCAGGCTGGTGGACCAGGCAGGCTCAGTAGTACCCCAGAGTGGGAGGTAACCCATCACATATCTCACTTCCTTGACATTGTTGGGGCCTAGGGCACTGTTGCACCTCGATCCCTCCTGTTCTCTGCCTGTGGCACATAATAGTCTAGGCTCCTGTAAGCCGCGATACTTTGGTCTAATTCGGTTGCTGGGTCTAGTGTGCAGGTGCTGGTGGCCTGTGATACACAAGAAGTCAGACTAGATCAGGGATTCTCAAACTGGGGGTTGGGACCCCTCAGGGGGTCACAAGGTTATTACATGGGGGGGTCGCAAGCCATCAGCTTCCACCCCAAATCCCGCTTTGCCTCCAACATTTATAATAGTGTTAAAGATATGAAAAAGTGTTTTTAATTTGGGGAGGGTCACACTCAGAGGCTTGCTATGTGAAAGGGGTCACCAGCACAAAAGTTTGAGAACCCATGGACTAGATGATCTGGTCGTCCCTTCTGGCCTTAACCTTTAGGACCCTATTTTCTAAGAACAGTAACATATCAAGATGGTCATCTGGGATGCGATCCTGCAACCCTTCCTCTTACATAAATAAAGGCTGCAAGATCCAGCCCTTAGAGGGGAGACCAGGCTGCTCAAGTGGCAGAAGGTGCTGGCATGTAGCCCCAGAGTACACCTAGGGATACAATAGAACCACATGTCGCACTGTATATCCATACAGAGGCACTATGGTTGCAGATACTGAAAATTTTCTTTGTTGCGAGGTTCTAAAATTACAAGTTATTGAACCGTCTCTCCCTTTGTTCTCTGGCAGCGCATGCCCACTCGTTGATTAACACTGCCAGGAGGATTGAGGGAAACACTTACTTTCAGTGCGCACTTTCTTTTGTTGCATGATGGTGATCTGTTTCTTTAACATATCCAAGGAGGCCAGCTGCTCTTCCCGCTCCTGAGTCAGTTTGACCAGCTCTTTCTGCAGCCTGAGCCAGTACTTCTGCAGTGTCATCACGTCTGAGTTGTGTTCATCTATCTGCTTGGTTAGCCTGTTGATCTCAATTTCCAAGGGTCCCAGTTCTTGACCCTGTAAAGGAAAAAAGTTTAGTATTAGTCAGACAGAGACGCTATTTACTGTGGCATCCCTAGACCTTCTGGAGCTCAGCTCAGGGATGCCTGAAATGCTCATTTTGCATGTTGGTAGCCAGCTCATGGCTGCATCAGCAGTGCTGCTATCTGAGTTCTGGGATCATGTGAACAGGTTTGGGTGTTGCTTCTGGCATTCCTTTCTGTCATGCGTAACCAGAGAGAACTGTGTATGGCTTTCCTCATCTTTACCCTCCTCCACCCCCTTTCTTGTGTTTAAATTGTAAGTGCACACCCTGAATGGAAGTCCCTAAATGCACCAAGAAAAATCTTCATCCCATAGATTTGCTCTTAATCAATTGTTGGATTATTTCTTAAAATGACACACTGTGAAGTTGGGATTTAATTTTTGCATTAAAACTAATCATGAGTCTAAACTGGGGACTTGCTCACATCAGCAGCAGAATTCAGCAGCCAGAACTGGGATTATCCCCATTTACATTTAGTCTGGCCTCCCAGGAGAGGTACTGGCCAGGGCTGCTTCTTTGATAGTGTTTTATGGCTACAGAGAGGAACACAAAAATCAGCATGACAGGCATTCTGAGTGCACTGTACAGGATAGACACCTCCTCTCATTACCTTGCCCATGTCTATTACCTCTACGCAGTTACCTTTATGAACCAAACTTGTAATCTCATCAACGAATGAAATCAGGTTCGGGGGATTAAGCGTAAGAGACGTACCCCCAACTGGGAAATCATCATCTCCATTTTCTTGTTGAACAGGTTGATGACCCCCTGCTTGCGCTCGATCAGGAGATTGCGCTTGCTGATCTCATTCTCACTGCGGTTGATCAGGTCATTGATATTTTTCATTTCCTTGTCCAGCGCAGAGAATGTCTTTTGGAGCATAGAGAGCCTGCAGTTGGTGTGAGTTGTGTCCAGAATGACCTGGGCTTTGTCATTCTCAACTTTGGAAAAATGCAGCTCCTAATAACATCAACAACAAAAAAAGCATTGTCATTCAGCAGTAATCCACTTCTTAGTGTTGTAAACAGGTCTGCAATCCTGTCAACGAAATATGGCTAAGAGAGGAGTATGTCTAGTACGTAAAGAATGGGACTGGGAGTCAGGAGACCTGGAGTCTATTTCCAGCTCTGTCATATGTGCTATGGGGCTTTGGGCTAGTTACGTAACCTCTCTGCACCTCTCTTCCTCCGTCAGTACAATGGGGATAATGATATTTACCTACTTTCTAGGGATGATGGGAGGCAGTAATCCTGAACTCCTTTGAGGGAAGATGCTAGAGAAGACAAAGTTTTATCATCATCATCATCCCTGAAGTTATTTTCCCAACCTATATGCCTCAGTTACATCTGGCCAGACAGACAGAGATACAAATAACTACAGAAGAGCCACTTGCCCTGCATCTATCTCAGAGTTGCCTGCATGTTTCACAATCAAAGACAGCATTAACAGCTTGCCAGGAGCCCAAGGACTGCACCTGATTTATAGAAAATGGAGAAGAGTGAAGTCACCTTAATATTGAACAGAGAAACGGGGCCCATAGAAATACAGGTCTGAGCACTTGCTGTTACATTCTTGATGTGACCACTAGGTCACTCAACTCAGGATGGCACACTTCTTGCTGGAACTTGTAGTGTCCATGAGCTGCACCTCTGTATGCTGATGAGGGCAGCCACATTGTAAAATGTCATGGTCTGTGCTTTGGCCGCCTCTGGTTCGCTTCATTTAGAGAGTGGGTCTGCAGTATTCCTTTCCACATGTAAAAGCATGCAGCACTGAGTCTAAACATGCCCAGGGTGCATCACTCTATGCCATTCTCTAAGCAGAAGATGAAGCCAGTATCTGCTGTACAAGATGGCACTAATATTTCTGTCATACTTTCTTTGGCTAAATTATCTTCTGAAACCCTACAATATGATCCTCAAAAGGCAGCTGCGAAGGGAAGAGCTCTTAGGCACATCTGCACCTGGAGGTGAATTCAGAGAAGCTGCATTTTGCTTTGCAGGCCCTTCTACTTTTATGCTTAATAGGAATGTCCCCCGCCCTTTCCACAAGACCTGAAAACTTGATTAACAGTAACAGAAATATCTCATATTTCTATAGTACCTATCGTCCTGAAGAGTCCTAAAGTATTATACAAACTCAGCCTACAGTTTACAAGGGAGTCACTTCACCCGCCACTGAAATACAGCCACTTGTAGGGTGAAATATGGCAATTTAACAGCACATGGTAACATAATGCAACAGCTTAGGACAGTAAGTGAAGAAGAATCCTAGCCATTTGAAACTGTACAAGAAATGTAATAGGGCAAAGGGAATGACCCAAGATGGAATTTGACTAGAATGCTACATAGTCAAGGACAAAGCCCTGTCCTCCTGGCAGTAGCTGGAGCACTAGGAACACAGGGAGTGTGATGGAGCTTGCTTTAGATGGGGTCCTCTTTTTTTGGCAGGGGAGGCTATCTATTGGTGCCAATGGCCTTTGGGCCATGCTTGCAGTATCCTGGAGGGAATAAATACAGAATGTGTCTCTCTCTCTCTCTCCTGCAGGTCAGCTACCATCAGTCACACAGAAGCAGATGCCATACCAGATCCAGCTTTCTCTTATGAAGTTTAGCAGCCAGTTGTGAAAAATATTTTGCTGCTTTGCTGGACATCAGCTGATCCTGCAGCTTTGCCATGATCTGATTCTCCAACTCCTGTCTGGCTTCAGTCTCTTTCTTTGTTTCCTTACTGATGGCCTGCAGCTCATTCATCCGAGCAGCTCGGTCCTGAGAGGAAAGACACGGAAACAGGGCTGTTAAAAAGTGTAGGCTGTTGGGATTTGGGAAAGTGGATAGAAATCTACAGGTGACAAAATATCAACGTCTGATTAAAAAAGCCTCTTCTCCACAGGGACCTGGTCTCACCGAGTTGGCCCTGCTGAGGGCTTGCTCTGTCTCATGCAGCGTGCGGGTGTAGGTGCTGTATTCAACTTTCAGGGCATCCTGTTTGGCTGTGCACTGGGCAATCAGCTTCTTGCTCATGCTGGCATCATTCTCCGAGCGGTTCAAGATGCTGGCAAGCAGCTCGTTCCTCTCTTCCTCCTTTGTGACTGACTTCTTGTAGACTTGGATCTCTGTCTCTAACGACCTGAGCTGGTGCTTGGACTGCCTGCAAGGGCAAGGAGAAGACAGGAGAGTGTCATGGGGATTGATTTGTGCACTGGATAGTCAACTCCAAACTCCTGCTTTCAAACAGGCTGCTGCAGAAATGAATAAGTGAAGAGCAAGAAAATCAGACAAGTTCATTCAGCACTGGGGCTATCTGTGTTCATTAAAATCACCCTACTGGAAATAAAACTAAGGCACCTAAATTTTTGGCTAATTTTGAATAGCTCCTTGTGCTCTAGATCTCCCAGTCCTGTTACACTGCAGTTCAGGGGATGAGACTTCAGGGCTTGATCTCAGCCCAAAACTCCCAGGGCCAGTTCAGATGGGAACACAGAACTACTGGGGCACCAGCTCTAGGAGTGAGAGGATAGAAGCTCCCTACATGGCTGTCTAGCACCATGCTCCAGTTGGCCCAGAAGGGGCACTGATGTGAGGAACTGCCTTCAGTCCTGCCTGACCAAAAGGATAGGCATAACATTGGGGAAGGGGTCCTTTCAGGCCCTCAGGTACACATTTGTATTGGAACAGGTATGCTCTTTTTCATTATATTTCCCCCCCTCTTTTCAACAAGCCCATGCTGTGATGACACAACTGTTATTGGTGGCATCATGTCATTTCCTTGCCAATAGGCTACATTCCAGAGGATGTCCTTATGGGAAGGGTGAAGGAGACCACAGCCTGGATACACTGGGAATGGATGGATCACCACGCTGGGAAGCTACACTAAGGAGAGAGAAAACAAGATGCCAGTATATGCAGAGACTCAGGCAGCTCTCTCGCTTATGGGGAGTTGGAAGAGGTGGGAATCACAGATTTCAGTATCTGAAAAGTGAGGGTTTTTCTTCTCTGCTTAGAGTGGAGTGAACTGCTTCAGCAAAGCTGTATTCTCACAGGAAACAGCAGTGCGTGATTGTGAGAGAGACATCATACAAATTTACTACAGATTGCACCTATTTGACTGCATGAAAACTAACCAATTTTGTATATCATCAGGAGTATTTTTAATATATATTTAGTACATTTTATGAAATACTTTACCACATACTATGTGAAAAATATATTCTGTTTCTGGGTGGGTTCTATCCAGCTGATGAGTACCTGGAAGTAATTAACTTGGTGACAGTATTTCTCTCTTGTCTGCTCTGATCTCCTGTTGAATTCCTCACTAATTTCACCCTCCACAGTCATATGGATGCAAGTCATGCATCTCTGCAGTTAAAACAAACTGCTTGCAATCCCAATAGTAGCCCACAGGCTTGTGATAAATAAAATAATGTTTCACAAAGTTCCTCTCTATCTTCACCTAGCTGCTGGATGAACAGCTGGGTTACCTTTCAATCTTAGTAGGATCCAAATACTCAGCAACAAATTCCATTTTATTTCCACTTCCATTCCTTGTTTTAATACCGCCTCCCTCATGATGGTATGCAGTCTGAGTTGGGGATATAGCGTATTCCACTTCAGAAGCCCTCTCTGTTTCTCAAGTTCAGCCGTCATTTCCTTGCCATCACCTGTCCACCGCCACACAATGTCTTCCCACAGGCACATTTCATTACACAGGTATCAAACTACTGAAACTAGCGGAATAACTAAGATGGAGTAGTCAAGATGGAGCCTTATAAGTGACTGGCAGAGATGGATGTTTGACAATGGAAGTATCCTTCTCCCAACCCTTATGTAGAGATTAAGGGAAACCAGACTGTGTCATCATGTCTCCTTTGCTGCAGTGTGAATGTGACAGCACAGAGCTCTTGGCAGATGGAAGGAGAAACCAAAAGTCAAAAGGAAATGTGTCTACAGAAAATGAATTTATTTCAGTTCTTCTCCCTGTTCTCCCCAGGAAATCAGAGTAGAAAAGTATTTTGCAGATTCCTGCACCATTGGGCAAGTTTTAGGGCTAAAGAAAGAATGCACATTCCCTTCGGCACCCAAGGTCGGGATTTTCTGAGGAATGGATTCTTGCCAAATGTCACAAAATCGTGACTGCAAATTACCTAGGCAAATCTTTCCTGATGCCTGTTCTTTTGTCCTGGGAAGTCCTTCAAGGGATAGAGTCAAATGCAAACCAGATAACTCTGCCTAGTTATCCATTTCATACCTTTGAAGGAAGATCATGCTGTGAAGGGAGAAAACACTAACAAAAAATGATGCTCCTTACCCTAATGACCCTTTGCCATTCTAAGCTCTTCAGAGCAACAGATTTATTCTTTGTTTAGCGCACAGTATACATACAACACTATATTAACAGTAACCTTGACAGCACTCTTTTCTCTCTTCCAGTAACTCCCATCCAAAGTGTAGCTATTCTTTTTGTTGGCCCACTTTCAGCTGCTATACCTTAGTGCCTCCTGCATGGCAGAGTAGGCTTCATCTCGTCGCTTCATCCCAGTCAAGCTGCTATCCCACTGGTGCATCAGTTGCTTCTTCTCCATGTTAATAGTTTGTATCTCCATACAAGCCTGCGGAGACACCCCACTCTGAGATACTGAATCAACACTGGGCTGGGGTCTCACACCTGCATTCCATCCTCATTGCCCACTTCATTTCACAATACAGCTGGGAAGAAACAGCTCAAAATATTCATGCTTTATCTTCTCTTGTTTTCCTATGTCCCCTGCTCTTTCTTTGGCTCTTTTTACCTTTACCCTTGTAGAGTAAGTGAATTAAATGCATTGGCGTACATCTTGTTTTCAGTTACTCTAACAACTTCACTGTAACCAAAAGTGCTATTTATATCATTATGTACGTGAACATTTTTTGCAACATTAAGGTCACAGACAAAAACTGCAGAAAGGAAAGGAAATGCAAAAGTCAAGGCCCCAACAGCAACATTAACTCAGCCTTGTCTCGTATCCCATAAGACACACAGGATGTAATTTACTACAATGTACTATAAATGGTAATATATTAAGCTACAGATTTAACATGAAAATCCAGACCAGAAAAGGGGTATTGTGCTAGCACAGTGTACCGTGATGGCAGCACTATCAAGCTCTTATTTACGCTGCGGTAACCTAAATATAATTACTATGTAATACTTGGATATCATGATACCATGGTGTACAGGAGAAAGATATGTCATTAATATGTAGGAAAATGGATGTCAGAGATTGGACCTGGCATGGAGTTGCTCTGCCGCAGACTCATCCTGTCAGTCACATCAGATGGGTCTGATTAGCTCCAATCCAGGAGCACAGAAGGGGTGTGTGTCTCCCTTCAAGGTAAAGGAACTAAGGGGGTAAGACAAGAGGTCTTGCAGGGGAAAACCTTAGAAACAGCCAACTCAGGATAAGTTTTATTTGTTGTTGTTCTTAAGAACATAGGAACCCCTTTATTCACACAAAGGGCAGGGGTCTGAGAATTTGGACTCAAACCCAGGGTGTGTGTGCTGTGTTAAGTGCAAGGTGGAGGACTCTGGCCCATCACAAAACGTAATATTAACCAACACGTGAAAAATATTGTCATCTCCTACCTCACTCACTGCTTTTCGTGTTATTTTTGTGTCTTCAGCCTGGGCAATAAATTGAGCTTCATACAGACCAATCTGCTCCTGCAGTTCATTGAACTTCCTTGTTAAGCGGTCTACAAGCAGATCCTACAAAAATCAGACCACAACAGATCAGCACAAATACTGCAAACAATCCCAATCCTGACAACATAGATTCAGCAAGAGACACATGGGGGAAGCAAGGTCAAGTGAGGGAGTTGCATTAGATTTGGTGGCTATCAGGTCTTCACCATCCTCACTAGTGAGTGCAGTGCCATGTGATGACAGTCATCTCCATCGCTGCTGAGTGGTCAGGATTGCTCAGTCCATTGCACCATGCTGCAGAGGATTCATTTTCATTTAGTCCATTTATATTATTCAGTCTCATACCAAGGAAGAGCATCAGGTCCAATATGTCACCTAACTTCTGTCTATCTAGGTTATTATACTTGCCCATCACTATGGCATCTGACTACCTTAAAAGGTAATAATTTAGAAGAAAATGCCCTCTAAAAAGCTATCAAAAATCCATACTCCATTGCCACTGTTGACATAATCCTACAATATTTATTCTGCCGCAAGAGGCAGCCATCTAACCAGCAGAGGGAGCATGAGTTAAAAAAAACTGGCCAGCTATATTTTGTGTTGTAAAATCACGTTTCTAAATTCATCATTGTTCAGAATAATCCCCCTGGGGCTTGAAAATAAGGTGTCTCCTCACTAAACCTCTCCTTCCTCCTTTGCATGTCTGAATACTGGGTTGTTACTATAGAGTTGCTCAAAGAAGCTGTGCTGTGTTTTTCAAAATTTTTTTGCTGTCAGGAAGGTTTCTGTGATTTTTTTTTTTTTTAAATTTAGTGGGGAAAATAGGTGAACAGAATGTTGGGAATCATTAAGAAAGGGATAGATATTAAGACAGAAAATATATTGCCTCTATATAAATCCATGGTACGCCCACATAGAATCATAGAATATCAGGGTTGGAAGGGACCTCAGGAGGTCATCTAGTCCAACCCCCTGCTTAAAGCAGGACCAATCCCCAATTTTTGCCCCAGATCCCTAAATGGCCCCCTCAAGGATTGAACTCACAACCCTGGGTTTAGCAGGCCAATGCTCAAACCACTGAGCTATCCCTCCCCCCATCTTCAATACTGCGTGCAGATGTGGTCGCCCCATCTCAAAAAAGATATGTTGGAATTGGAAAAAGTTCAGAAAAGGATAACAAAAAGGATTAGGGGTATGGACCAGCTGCCATATGAGGAGAGATTAACAAAACTGGGACTTTTCAGCTTGGAAAAGACATGACTAAGGGGGGATATGATAGAGGTCTATACAATCATGACTGGTGTGGAGAAAATAAATAAGGAAGTGTTATTTACTCCTTCACATAAGACAAGAACTAGGCATCAACAAATGAAATTAATAGGCAGCAGATTTAAAACAAACAAAAGGAAGCATTTTTTCACACAACGCACAGTCAACCTCTGGAACTCCTTTCCAGAGGATGTTGTGAAGGCCAACACTATACAGAACAGGCTTCAAAAAAGAACTAGATAAGTTCCTGGAGGATAGGTCCATGAATGGCTATTAGCCAGGATGGTGTCTCTAGCCTTTGTTTGCCAGAAGCTGGGAATGGGCGACAGGGGGTGGATCACTTGATGATTCCCTGTTCTGTTTATTTCCCCTGGGACACTTGGCATTGGCCACTGTCGGAAGACAGGATTCTGTGCTAGATGGACCTTTGGTCTGAACCAGTATGGCCGTTCTTATGAATGATTTGATTTAGAAAAAGGAATGGTGTCCCCAGCCTCTATTTGTCAGAGAGTGGAGATGGATGGCAGGAGAGAGATCACTAGATCATTACCTGTTAGGTTCACTCCCTCTGGGGCACCTGGCATTGGCCACTGTCAGTAGACAGGATACTGGGCTGGATGGACCTTTGGTCTGACCCATTGTGGCCGTTCTTATGTTAAAAAGCATATCTAAGGAGCTACCTGCTATTTGCAAACATGTACAATCTACGAATGGAAGAGGGCGGACCACATTTTGTACCAATCTTCCTAGAATATATTCTTTTAGCATTCTGTATGACAAGACAGCATTTTCCCAAGGGACTCTGAACTCCAATGACATAATTCAAAGCCTCTTTGTCAGACTTGATAGTTGCCTATACCTGTTTTTTCTTCTCCACCTCAGCCTGGTTCCTGTCTGCCTCAGCCTTCTTCACTGCCCGTTTCATCACGGAGATGTCATCACGCACATCCTGGTCCATGTTCTGCATATAGAACAGACGCAAGGCCATGTTTTCCACCTCAGTCTGCATTACAGAAACTGGGGAGATAGGTGGAAAGGTTAGTTACAGAAGAGGATTTCTGCAACATGTACCATACCAGAGCTAAAAGAGAAAGTAATTAGGATGTGGACAGAGCAAAACCCATAAAAAAACCCATCCAAGTCATATGACCCGCTCTGAGGTGGGCATGGACATCAGTTCCTGGAGCAGAATTCCTGAGGAGAAGCTGTCCAAGAGACCTGGTAAGTGCCCTCAATTCCCACTATATCCTGTATCTCCACAATACTGAAATAGCCCAGCTAAGTTCACTGCCTTGACTGTAAAGGGTTGCCAAGCAGAAGATCCTCGTCTGATGCACCAGGCTGTCTAATCAACTAAGGATCTGCAATCTTCACCAAAGCCTCAACAGACCCCGGCAGAGGCCTCAGACAAGTATAAATAGCCAAATGGTGGGAAATGAGTTGTGTTGAGTATTGGAAAGCCATTGGAACAACTTACCAAAGGTCCTGGTGAATTCTCCCTCACTGGCAATTTTTAAATCAAGAATGGATGTTTTTCTGGGAATGGGTGACAGGGCATGGATCACTTGATCAAGCATGGATCACCTGATGATTCCCTGTTCTGTTCATTCCCTCTGGGGCACCTGGCATTGGCCACTGTCTGAAGACAAGATACTGGGCAAGATGGACCTTTGGTCTGACCCAGTGTGGCCATTCTTATGTTCTAAGAGATCTGCTCTAGGATTTCTTTTGGGGAAGTTCTCTCGCCTGTGCTATACAGGAAGTCAGGTTAGATAATCACAATGTGGCCTTAGAATCTATGAAAGCCTACTTGCCAGGAATGGCCTTTGTTCAAAGGAACCCCTTAAAGGGACGGAAAAGCATTTGTCTTATGACAAGGATGTGGGTTATACTGGTAGAAATTATATAAAAACCAAGACAAGTATTAGGTACATCTATAATGCTTTGAATGTACATGGTGCTTTACAGATATAGAATAAAATGTGGTCTACCCCCTAAAGAGATTACCAACTAACCAATACAATTGCCAAGCTATGCTACAGGAGGCCTAACTGGCGAGGCATACCAGGTATGCTTGAGCTGATCTTTCCAGTCAGCGAGCCATTCCTGAATGCATGGGCTGATGTTTTTCAAACCATTGTTTGACTTACGCTCAACCTCATTTGTCCTTACATGACTAGAATGAAGAAAGACTAAGCAAGAGCGCCTTAGTCACCTTTCTTGCGTTCATCCTCAGTGCTCTGACATGTTTTCTTGTACACATTTCTGATGTCCTGCAGCTCCTCCTCTAGCTGCCGACGCACCATGGCTATCTGAGAATATCGGTCCTGGTTCTTCTCCAGTTCCATCTGCAGCCGGGCCAGCTGCTGCTGGACCCCATAAAGGACCATTCCCAGCTCCTCCCTCTGCACCTTACCCTGCTTTGTGGCCACCGTCTGCAGACACAAAAGGAGATGGGTCAATTCACACCAACTTGGACAGGGCTGGAATGCTATGGGAAGTCCACGGAAAACTACTATACCAGCTCCCGAAGCTCCATGGTCACTTTTTCCATCTGTTTACTAAGGTAATTCTTTAGGGCAGCTTGGAATCTTCTCATCAGGGGCTAGAGAGGGAAGAAGATGATGATAGCATCCTTATAACACCTGCATGAATAAGTTATCAAGGAACATGTGTCAGGTACAACACTGCATTTTCACCTCTGGAGACTTGGGTTCCTGTCCTGAGCAGGCTGCAGGTGAAATGGGTTGTGCAGATTCAGCCTTAAGCCTCGTGGACATTTGCTCGTATCATAAAACTACCACCTAGTTTGGCATCTCTAGTCATTTCTGTTTAGGAGAGGCCCAGAGTCTTTAGAGGTCAGAAGTGAATTGAATGGCAGAATGGCACTTCACACAAATGAAGTGTGTGAGGGAAGCTTGCACAGCGTTTTCCCACCAGCTATAGGTCCTTCATTTTCCTGAGAACTGAAGTTCACCAGATTTTCCCATTGCTCTAATCTGCAATTCTAATTTACTACAGAGGGAGCAGATACCATACAGGAGTCAGAACTTTTGTAAAAAGGATGTATAACATATTTAACCTGGAATACAGCTAAACCATGGCCCAGTTTGCCTCCCAGTTCATGGAACCCTCAATACCAGTGACAAGTCTTGAATTTGGACTTTTCTTACATGTTCCGGGTCCAAGACAATCAGCTGTGTTTCCTCCTCCGTTTCCTCACTGCCCTCTCTTTCAGCTTGCTCATCTGCATAATGTAGACTTGCATTCTCTTCCCCACTCCCAAGCCTGCTGAGGTGCTGGTTAAACAGCTGAAATGCAGAGTCTGAATAGGGAGAGGAGATGGCTACCCCAATGTCACCTGTGCTTGGACGACAAAGAGCAGGCATCACAGAATGAGAATTCAGTGCATTTAAAGGTATTTTAAGATTAGCAGATGTCCTGATGGGGGAAAATATACCTAACAGAGCCAGCTTTCTTTGGAATTTTAGATTGCCTCACAATGTCACTAGCACACAGAAAATAAATCATAATAAAAATATACAGTAAATCTAACAGTGAGGAGGAAAGTTATTATGGAAAAGATTTAAGGACAGGCTTAGTAGTAGCATCATGCAGAGGTTAAACATAAGGATTAAGGCTTGTCTACATGGGGACATGCCGAAAAATGAATCTGAATTAACTAAAGGTGTGAATTTAAAGTGTGAATTAAAATAAACCAAATTAAGGCCACTTTAATTCTGAATAAGAGTGTCCATATGGGGGCTTAATGCTATTTAATTAATACATTTTAAATTCACACCTTTAGTTAATTCAGATTAATTTTTCTGAGTTCCCTGTGTAGACAAGCCCTTAGATTGGATAGTGTATGTCCAACTAGATTCATATTTATTGGGAGAGGAGAAAAAACTGGATACTGTATTTGAAAGCTGGCTGCAAGGATAGTACTATTAGTAAGACACTAATTGATACCTGACTCAGTATGAATCTCCATGTGCACTGATAATGCAGAGCTCTGGGTGCTAGCTCCTGAGGACATGCGGGATCTGCTCCAGCTGTCTATCACTGGCTGCTCCATGTCAGGCAGTTTGGGAGGAAGATTATCCACTTCTACTTGGTCTGAGGAAACCTCATCAGATTTTTCCTAGAACATAAAGGCCATCATATAAAATTAGGGCTGTGAAAGGATCTTCAGTTTAACACAGTTTGCTTCTAAAATTCTGCTTATCTTTGTCATCACAAGATAGGAACAATGTAGAAATATAGTCAGCTATAAAAACAGTCTTGTTGCTTCTTGAGGAAGCCGGAAAGCAATTAAAAGGCTCTAAAGTTATCCCAGATATGCCAGCAAGGCTGTATCACTCATGGTGATGGGCACATTAGAAATGCATGTAATAATAAACTAACCCCTTGAATTTTGTTAGGAGTTCTTTATCCACCATGGCTGGTTACCAATTGTCTCCTTTCCAATTAGCCTCTCTCTTGCACGATTCATCCAGTGGTGTGTGTTTACAGTACTAGAATTGCTTCAACAATTTGGGAATGTAATGTCACAAACACTGGATTGTGGGTCTTGTGAATGAGATGCTCCCCTAGTTTAAATTCATAATCAGTCACCTCTCCAAAGGTGACCTCAGAGACCTCCTGCTCCATAGCCCCTGAAACCTCTTCCTCCGTGGCCCCCGCAACCTCCTGCTCCGTGGCCCCCACGACCTCCTGCTCTTTTGGGAGGAGTCTCTCTCCTGGGTCCTCTGTAGGCAAAGCCTCTCCCTCTTCCTTATCATCATTGTTCTCTGGCTGCATTCCCTAGCACAGATCAAAACCAGAAAGTAGAACACAACAAAACAATATTATAATGGTCCATGTTCTTTACTAAGGACTATTACTACAGTGCTTTACAGCTGCTTTGCACATCTGACCACATCTAGTATAACAGCAGCTCCTGCTAGGACTACAGTGGCTAAGGCCCTGTCAAAATTTCCATGAGAAGCTTTTAATTTCCCATATTTATAACTCAGAAGTGAAAAATCTCTCTTTAGGTTTTACCGAAGAAGGTGGTGTTTCAAAGCCACGTTATACCCGATCAAATCGCTTTGTTTTCTTTCTGTCTGTCTCTTTTCAAACTGTTCCTTTTAACTAATGCTGTAACTCACTAGGTTCTAATATTGTAGGGTTCTATTAATGTAATTAGAAATTACCATTATGTCTCAGATTGTTGCCTATGCCTTTGTTATTTCAAAACGAGACTATTACAGTGTGCTATATCTGAGGATACACCTTAGATCCATCCTAGACTGAAGCTGGTGCAGACAGTGGCTCACTTACCAAGTGGGGCATCTTACTGGAAGCATTTGCACTGGCTGCCTGTTGATCTCTGGGTGGAATTTAAGGTGTGGGTTATGACTTATAAAGCCCTAAATAGCTTGGGACCAGTCTGTCTGAGGGATCGCCTCTCTTCCTGGGCCAAACTTCCACAGCAGCTGTAATCAGCAGGGAGCCCAAGCTGGATCCCTCTGGTTATAGAAGAGGTGGCAGCTGTCAGGGCATTTTCTTTGAGTGTTCAGGACTATGGAACTTGCTCCCCCAGGTCCAAAATAGCCCAAATATAGTGACCATCTGGGCCCACTGAGAAAGCACCTGTTTGACAGGTTAGTTTGGAGAGGATATTTTTCCCAGAACTATGAAGGAGTGGAAAGGATTGTTTTGTAGGTGGCTGGCTAGCTGAGTTCCGGTTTAAATGATCATTTTAGTACTGCTGGGATTTTGTTGTACTATTAATTATGTATTAGGGTACTTAGAGTCTTGGATAGATGCACCCTAATTACTCTTACAAACAGATAACCTACTGAAACAGTTGGGGCCTGATTTTCATAACTGTTTAGTGCCTGCAGCTTGTATTGACTTTCAATGGCATCAAAGATGCTCAGTACTTCTGAAAATCAGGCCCTTTTGGGGTGGTTTTGAAAATAAGAGAAAACAAATAGGAGGATTCTTATGTGGACTGAGACAGTCCAGTAAAATGTCTAGTGTAAAATATTGTTCAGCCCAGAATATAAATATGAATAATCTGTACATTCTATCTCCCCCAGTAAGTTCATATTTAAATTTATTTTGTTGCAGTCAATTTATTATGTATGTTTGTAACACTGTAAGATATACATATGCAATGAGCCTGTTTTACTTCAAATAATCAATGCATGGACTCCACAGGAATTCAGGCTTCCTATAAGTCTCCTACTTTGAATGTGGATTGTGGACGTAAGTTATTTAATTACTATATTACAGTAATGAGCACTCAGATTTCCATAATACGAGAATACAACTCTTAGGGCCAAGTCCTGAAAATTCCCAAGCACCGAGGTGCTTGAGGTCATTAATTTAATAAGTTTAGAGGCTGCTCAGCACCTCACAGGATGAGGTCTTTACTAAATAAGAAAGCTCCATGCAGAAACCTATCTTTCTTTACTATGAGAACTTTGAAAATGAAAAGGCAAAATCTATATTCAGTGGGAAACTCAACTTTCACCCAACAGGCACAAACTTCTTTCCAACATCCACCGAGCAGACAGGATCAGAACATGTGAACCAGTTTCCCCATTGATAAATTGGGGATAATGGTGTTTATCTTTCCTTTAAAAGTGCTCCAAGATCTACAGATGAAAAGTCCTGTGTCAGAGAGTAAGAGCTAAGTTTTACAAGACTCTCCTGGAAACTGGAATGTAGCCAAATTAAGCTTCCTGAGGCCTCCCTTTCATATCCAAGATAAGATAGCAATAGTTTCTCAATTTTTTGCTACACTGGAATTGCTTCTTTAATGATTTGTGATGTCAACGTATTGGATTGATTGTTCTGTAGGTACCACGCTCTCCTAGGGAGAATTCATAAACATCCACCTCTACAATGGGAGGCTCTGGGGACTCAGGTGCATTTGGTTCTGCTGGGTTGAGTTCCATTCCTGGCTCCTCTGCTGAAACACCATCTGCCTCGTTCTTTCGGTTATGGCTCCTCTCTGGTTGCTCCACCTAGCATACAGCAGAAAACAACATTGTAACAACTGACTGACTCCAATCAAAGTTCTCCGTTATGCACAGCACTTCACATCTAGTGTAAGGAAATGCTCTTAATGTTGAAGCATCTGCTAGTGCTGCAGTCATTAGAGATGTGTTAATAAACCCTTAAATTCCTTCCAGACTCTACAGAGATTTAAAAAAAAAATGGCTTGGTTGTTTTAAAATGTAGCACAAAACCAAAATCCCTAACCTAGAAGCAACTTGAAATGATTATAAAAATTCAACATCAAAGTCCATAACTCAAAATCTATCAAGTCTTATTCTGTGTTAAGATTATGAATTGACTTGTTTGCAGATATAATATTTCCCAATAAATTTTCTTTAGGAGGAGACCATTCTGAATATTAAACATATTATACCAATAGGTCACTACAATTTCTCAGATGGAGGAAGTTTCTATATTCACAATTTTTTGAAAATTTAGAGGATATTTTTAGTGTATTAACTATTTTTATGCTTTTCTGGCTCCAAAGTAAATGTGTTCCCACATATCTTTTGTACATCCTTATTAGTAAAGTGAGGGGTACCAAAAAAAATCCCAAAAGAATCACAGAAATGTAGGGCTGGAAGGGACCTCAAGAGGTCATCTAGTCTAACCCCTGCCCTGAGGCAGGACCAAGTAAACCTAGCCTCTCTCTGACAGGTGTTTGTCTAACCTTCTTCTTAAAATCCTCCAATGGGGATTCTCCCTCAGTAACATATTCCAGTACTAAACTATCCTTATAGTTAGAAAATTTTCCAAAATCTGATCTGAATATTCTAGCTAATTCTTTTCAGGACAAAGGCACTGTGATCTCTAACATTTCTAGGGGAAATGTTTCTTTTCGTGTTTTGAATTTTTTTTTGAATGTTTTGTTTCAGCATTTCTTGGGAAATCCTATATTTCAATATTAGTTGCATTTCTAGTGAACCCACCCACATAGTATCTGGGCACCAAAATATGTACTAATTCCCATGTGATTCTAATTCCCAAGGTGCATTAAGTCTTTCATATTTGCAACTTTACCCCATTGCCTTCTGGATGCAGCTCCTCCTCTTCTGAAATTTGTCCAACACCTGATTCAGGGCTTAATTAAATTGAACAAAATTATTGAACAATTTTAAACAGAACAACAACGTACAAAAATTAAAAGCTTGGCTTTAGGTTAAATACTAGCATTGCCTCCTGGAGCATTAACAGGGATCAGAACCAAATGTAGGAGTTTGTAAACATACAGAACCGAATGCCATCAGGAACACTTGCATGGTCTGTTTTAGTGTCAGTGAAGACAGTTTATTACTTGGAATTGCTGTGTTTGCAACACAGACACTGTAGCCTTCTGTAAGTGCCTGAGAACCAGAAACGGACATGGACTGAAAACAGATGGAATGCTGGTGCAGCTGGAGAAGACAGAGTCTGGAAGTGAGCTACGACTGGGGGCTGGGGCTGGTCTGGAGAGGTAAGGGAAGGATCCTCCTTCCTTGTCCCTTTCCCTCGCTGGCTCTTTCCCCCATCCTTGTTACTCTCACCCCTCTACAGTTCCCACTAACTCAATCTGCTCCTCTCCCCATCTCCATCCCAATTTCCCCCCTCCTCCCACCTGCACAGATCCAGATCCCACATCCTCCTCTGCTTCTGCCTCATCCCCTCTGGTGACATTGGCCCTAACACTGGCTCTCCCCCATCCCCACACCTGACCTGCCACCACCTCCACCCCTTTGTTCCATCATTCCTAAGCTCATGCCCATCTCTCGTTCCTTTTCCCCAGCTCTTGCTGTCTCTGGAATGCCCGTTCCATCCACAATCTCTTCCTCTCCCACTCCTTCCAGCTCCCCGAGAGACCTGGATCCCTTTGTTTGACTCTGCTTCTGTAGATGCCTTCTCTCACAGATGCCTCTCCTTCTCACTGTCCTGGATCAGACCATGGTGGGGGGCTGGGCTTTTTTTCTTCCATTCCTGTCACCTCTAACTTCACCCTGCTCCCACTCCCCACTCTTTCTCCTCTTTTGAACAGGTGAGGATGGGGACTGGAGGAAGGAATGAGGTCGGGGTGAGGATGAGGATGTGCTGGAGGGGACAGGGAGGCAGGGGGTCAGGGTGAGGACAATGAGGATTAGGAGGAAGGTAGGGGTGAGGATGATGAGCGGGCAAGGAGGAAGGAAGGGGTGAGGATGAGGAGGGGATGGAGGAAGGAAGGGGTGAGTATGAGGAGGGGATGGAGGGGGCTGGGAGGGGTGAGGATGAGGAGGGGCTGGAGGAAGGAAGGGGGGAGGATGAGGAGAGACTGTGGGGGGCAGGGAGGGGGGAGGATGAGGAGGGGCTGTGGGAGGCAGGGAGGGGTGAGGATGAGGAGGGGCTGGAGGAAGAGAGGGGTGAGGATGAGGAGGGGCTGTGGGGGGCAGGGAGGGGGAGGATGAGGATGCGGAGGGGGCAGGGAGGGGGAGAAAGGGAGGGGCTGTGGGGGGCAGAGGGGGTGAGGATGAGGATGGGGAGGGGGCAGGGAGGGGGGAGGTTGAGGAGGGGCTGTGGGGGGCAGAGAGGGGTGAGGATGAGGAGGGGCTGTGGGGGGCAGAGAGGCGGGAGGAAGAGAGGGGCTGTGGGGGGCAGAGAGGGAGGGGCTGTGGGGGACAGAGAGGGGTGAGGATGAAGAGGGGCAGTGGGGGCAGGGAGGCGGGAGGGTGAGGAGGGGCAGGGAGGGGGAGGATGAGGAGGGGGCAGGGAGGAGGGAGGAAGGGAGGGGCTGTGGGGGGCAGGGAGGGGTGAGGATGAGGATGGGGAGGGGGCAGGGAGGGGGAGGATGAGGAGGGTCTGTGGGGGGCAGAGAGGGGTGAGGATGTGGATTGGGAGGGGGGAAGATGAGGATGGGGAGGGGGCAGGGAGGGGTGGGGATGAGGAGGGGCTGTGGGGGGCAGGGGGGAGGATGAGGAGGGGCTGTGGGGGGCAGGGGGGAGGATGAGGATGGGGAGGGGGAGGATGAGGAGGGGTGGGGGGCAGGGAGGGGGGAGGATGAGGATGGGGAGGATGAGGAGGGTGGGGGGGCAGGGGGGTCGGGGAAGAGGGTCCGGGGGGAGGGGGCTGGGGCAGGGGGTCGGGGAGGGGTGGGGATGAGGAGGGTGGGGGGCCGGGAGGGGGGAGGATGAGGTGGGGGGGCAGGGGGGTCGGGGAAGAGGGTCCGGGGGGAGGGGGCTGGGGCAGGGAGGGGGGAGGATGAGGATGGGGAGGGGGGGGTCGGGGGAGGGGGCTGGGGCAGGGGGGTCGGGGAGGGGGAAGATGAGGAGGGCTGTGGGGGGAAGGGAGGGGGGAGGATGGGGAGGGGGCAGGGAGGGGTGGGGATGAGGATGGGGAGGGGGAGGATGAGGAGGGTGGGGGGGAGGGGGGGAGGGGAAGAGGGTCCGGTGGGAGGGGGCTGGGACAGGGGGGTCGGGGAGGGGGAGGATGAGGAGGGGCTGTGGGGGGCAGGAAGGGGGGAGGATGAGGAGGGTGGGGGGCAGGGGGGTCGGGGAGGGGGAGGATGAGGAGGGCTGTGGGGGGCGGGGAGGATGGGGAGGGGCAGGGAGGTCGGGGAGGGGTGGGGATGAGGAGGGCTGTGGGGGGCAGGGAGGGGGGAGGATGAGGATGGGGAGGGGCAGGGGGGTCGGGGAAGAGGGTCCGGGGGAGGGGGGTCGGGGAGGGGTGGGGATGAGGAGGGGCTGTGGGGGGCAGGGAGGGGGGAGGATGAGGAGGGGCAGGGGGGTCGGGGAAGAGGGTCCGGGGGGAGGGGGCTGGGGCAGGCGGGTCGGGGAGGGGGAGGATGAGGAGGGCTGTGGGGGGCAGGGAGGGGGGAGGATGAGGATGGGGAGGGGGCTGGGGGAGGGGGTCGGGGGAGGGGGCTGGGGCAGGGGGGTCGGGGAGGGGGGAGGATGAGGAGGGTGGGGGGCAGGGGGGTCGGGGAAAAGGGTCCGGGGGAGGGGGAGGGGGGTCGGGGCAGGTCCCTCCCCGTGCGGGGCCCTTTGGGGCGCCTCCCCTCGCTCACCCGCTGCCCGGCTCCACCGGCTCCATCTTCCCGTTGCCAGGCGACACCATCAACATCCGGGAGGTACCACGGGGGAGGGGGAAGCCGGACTGAACCATCCTTTCCCCCGGGCGGGGGAGGGTCAGTCGCCGCGGAGCAGGGGGGTAGCGGGGCCGGGTCTCCTCTCCCCTCCCCCCCACTCCGCCCGCCGTGGCACCTCCCGGGGAGGGGAGAGCCCCGGGGGGTGGGGTGGGGCGATGGGGGGGGGGGGTTGGAGGGTGGGGTCGATGATGGGGATTGAATCCTCAGCGACTGGGGGGGGGATTCAATTTGTTAAAGTCCAATCAATTGGATTCAATTTGTTAAAATTTTAATGCAAAGTAATTAATGGGTGCAAAGCGACCCCAACAGCAGCATTAAACTGTGACTTATTTTTGCTTCCTCCTTCCACTCACCCTTCCCCGGGACCTTCCCTCCTGCCCTCTCTCTGCTGAATGCTCCCGCTGGCCTGACCCTCATCACTAACACCATGGTGGGAGCATGACTGAGCCGTGGTGCCCGTCAGGGAGGAGTCGGGGGGGATGACAAACGACCCTCCTCTGGGTTTTTGCACTTGCTCGAAGCTCCAGAAAAAGAATATGATCTGGTTACTAATCACCCAGGCCACGTCCCCCCGGGCCAAGTGGGGTTGCGAGCTGGTGCCCAAGGTCTCTCTGCTCCTGTACATTTTGGAGCTCAGAGGAGCCTGCTGTAAACTCTTCATGCCACCAACTTCTGCACTTTGTAGCTGAGAGAGGGGAGACTCCCCGATCAAGGAGGCCCAGGGTCCCTGCAGGAGGAGTAGGGGGGGAAGAGTGCGGACTGTAATGGAGTCCGTGCGGGGTGGGACCAGAATTTCCCCACGCACCCGAAATGTCTGGATTGACATCACAGAAACTGAGTGACCTGTGCCCAAAGATGTCCCCTCATTCATTGGTGCAGGAACTAGGGGTGCTGCTGCACCCCCAGTCTTGAAGTGTTTCAGAGTAACAGCCGCGTTAGTCTGTATTCGCAAAAAGAAAAGGAGGACTTGTGGCACCTTAGAGACTAACCAATTTATTTGAGCATGAGCTTTCGTGAGCTACAGCTCACTTCATCGGATGCATACCGTGGAAACTGCAGCAGACTTTATATACACACAGAGATCATAAAACAATACCTCCTCCCACCCCACTCTCCTGCTGGTAATAGCTTATCTAAAGTGATCACTCTCCTTACAATGTGTTTGATAATCAAGTTGGGCCATTTCTAGCACAAATCCAGGTTTTCTCACCCTCACCCTCCCCCCCCCCCACAAACTCACTCTCCTGCTGGTGATAGCCCATCCAAAGCGACCACTCTCCCCACAATGTGCAGGATAATCAAGGGCCATTTCCAGCACAAATCCAGGTCTTCTCACCCCCCCCCCCCCGCCGCACAAACTCACTCTCCTGCTGGTAATAGCCCATCCAAAGCGACCACTCTCCCCACAATGTGCAGGATAATCAAGGGCCATTTCCAGCACAAATCCAGGTCTTCTCACCCCCCCCCCCCGCCGCACAAACTCACTCTCCTGCTGCACCCCCAGTCTTGAAGCGCTTTCCATTATCTGCAGGGTTTACAGTTTACACACAGTAAACACTGTCCTGGCACCCCTGCCCTCGCGCGTTGATGATGATCCATTTTCCCCCCAGGGCACCTCTCTGCCATCAGCACTAAAGGTGCCTCGCTTGCCCCGGGGCATGCAGAAGGCCAGGTGGACCCCTGCCCCACGCTGCCACTGCTGGGACCCCCATGCGGGGAGCTGGGGCCCTGCCCAGGGCTGAGGCTCCCTGTGCCTTGGGGTGGGGCTGGCTCAGGGCCCCCTTGAACCCGCGGTGGCAGCTTTCAGCAGGGCGACATCCAGGTGCGGGGCCGGACCCTCAGGCGGGCGGGGCGTAGGAAGGTAGCTGGGCCCAACAGGGCTGGGACTCGGGGTGCTGCTGCCCCCAGCACCCCCACTTCACAAACGGCTCCGGGGCCCCTGGACGGGCCGCAGCGGGGGCGGCCCCGGCGCCGGGAGGACTGGTCCGGGCAGGGGGCGGCGGGGTCCCTCTTGCCCGCCGTAGGGGCTGTCTCGTTGACGCGGAAGCGGAACAGACACCGGAAGTAGGAGGGGCGGCGCGTGTCCCTCCAGCCCCGCGTTTCCCGCTGATCCCTGCGGGATGGGTGACGCCCGGGCGGAGCGCGCCCCGCACCCTCGCGCCGACTCGGGAGGGGGCGGGGCTGTTGGGGGAGGGGGCGGGGCTTCACATGTCCCCGCCCCCGTTGCCCCTCCCTCACCCCCTGCGCCCGGCGCGGCCTCGCGTTGCTGAACGAGGCGGCGGCGGCGGCTGGAGCAGGAGGGAGCCGCTCGTCCCGGCCCTTGTGCCTCGGGCCGGGGTGGGTCTCGAGCAACCCGGTGCGGGGGTGAGGCTGCCGCCTGGGGCCGGCTGTGCTGGGGCCGCCTCCCTGAGCGGGGGCTTAGCCGGGGGTGGTTGGATCTCGGAGGAGGGGATTGCGCTGTGGGGGTGGGGCTGCATCCGGGGGCTGTAATTTGGATGGGGAGGGGCTGCAGGAGGAGGGGGACCTGTGTCCTGGATGGGGGGGGAGGGGCTGCAGGAGGAGGGGGAGCTGTGTCCTGGATGGGGGGGGAGGGGCTGCAGGAGGAGGGGGAGCTGTGTCCTGGATGGGGGGGGAGGGGCTGCAGGAGGAGGAGGGGGAGCTGTGTCCTGGATGGGGGGGGGGCTGCAGGAGGAGGAGGGGGAGCTGAGTCCTGGATGGGGGGGAGGGGCTGCAGGAGGAGGAGGGGGAGCTGTGTCCTGGATGGGGGGGGGAGGGGCTGCGGGAGGAGGAGGGGGAGCTGTGTCCTGGATGGGGGGGGAGGGGCTGCGGGAGGAGGAGGGGGAGCTGTGTCCTGGATGGGGGGGGGAGGGGCTGCAGAAGGAGGAGGGGGAGCTGTGTCCTGGATGGGGGGGGAGGGGCTGCAGGAGGAGGAGGGGGAGCTGTGTCCTGGATGGGGGGGGGGCTGCAGGAGGAGGAGGGGGAGCTGAGTCCTGGATGGGGGGGGAGGGGCTGCAGGAGGAGGAGGGGGAGCTGTGTCCTGGATGGGGGGGGGAGGGGCTGCGGGAGGAGGAGGGGGAGCTGTGTCCTGGATGGGGGGGGAGGGGCTGCAGAAGGAGGAGGGGGAGCTGAGTCCTGGATGGGGGGGGAGGGGCTGCGGGAGGAGGAGGGGGAGCTGTGTCCTGGATGGGGGGGGAGGGGCTGCAGGAGGAGGGGGACCTGTGTCCTGGATGGGGGGGAGGGGCTGCGGGAGGAGGAGGGGGAGCTGTGTCCTGGATGGGGGGGGAGGGGCTGCAGGAGGAGGAGGGGGAGCTGTGTCCTGGATGGGGGGGGAGGGGCTGCAGGAGGAGGAGGGGGAGCTGTGTCCTGGATGGGGGGGAGGGGCTGCAGGAGGAGGAGGGGGAGCTGTGTCCTGGATGGGGGGGGAGGGGCTGCAGGAGGAGGAGGGGGAGCTGTGTCCTGGATGGGGGGGAGGGGCTGCAGGAGGAGGAGGGGGAGCTGTGTCCTGGATGGGGGGGAGGGGCTGCAGGAGGAGGAGGGGGAGCTGTGTCCTGGATGGGGGGGAGGGGCTGCAGGAGGAGGAGGGGGAGCTGTGTCCTGGATGGGGGGCTGCAGGAGGAGGAGGGGGAGCTGTGTCCTGGATGGGGGGCTGCAGGAGGAGGAGGGGGAGCTGTGTCCTGGATGGGGGGGGGAGGGGCTGCAGGAGGAGGAGGGGGAGCTGTGTCCTGGATGGGGGGGGGAGGGGCTGCAGGAGGAGGAGGGGAACTGTGTCCTGGATGGGGGAGGGGCTGCGGGAGGAGGAGGGGGAAATGTGTCCTGGATGGGGGGGGAGGGGCTGCGGGAGGAGGAGGGGGAGCTGTGTCCTGGATGGGGGGGGAGGGGCTGCGGGAGGAGGGGGGGAGCTGTGTCCTGGATGGGGGGGAGGGGCTGCAGGAGGAGGAGGGGGAGCTGTGTCCTGGATGGGGGGGGGCTGCAGGAGGAGGAGGGGGAGCTGTGTCCTGGATGGGGGGGAGGGGCTGCAGGAGGAGGAGGGGGAGCTGTGTCCTGGATGGGGGGAGGGGCTGTAGGAGGAGGAGGGGAGCTGTGTCCTGGATGGGGGGGAGGGGCTGTAGGAGGAGGAGGGGAGCTGTGTCCTGGATGGGGGGGAGGGGCTGCAGGAGGAGGAGGGGGAGCTGTGTCCTGGATGGGGGGGGAGGGGCTGCAGGAGGAGGAGGGGGAGCTGTGTCCTGGATGGGGGAGGGGCTGCGGGAGGAGGAGGGGGAGCTGTGTCCTGGATGGGGGGGGAGGGGCTGCGGGAGGAGGAGGGGGAGCTGTGTCCTGGATGGGGGGGAGGGGCTGCGGGAGGAGGAGGGGGAGCTGTGTCCTGGATGGGGGGGAGGGGCTGCGGGAGGAGGAGGGGGAGCTGTGTCCTGGATGGGGGGGGAGCTGTGTCCTGGATGGGGGGGGGGAGGGGCTGCAGGAGGAGGAGGGGGAGCTGTGTCCTGGATGGGGGGGAGGGGCTGTAGGAGGAGGAGGGGAGCTGTGTCCTGGATGGGGGGGAGGGGCTGCAGGAGGAGGGGGAGCGGTGTCCTGGATGGGGCTGCAGGAGGAGGGGGAGCGGTGTCCTGGATGGGGGGAGGGGCTGCAGGAGGAGGAGGGGGAGCTGTGTCCTGGATGGGGGGGGAGGGGCTGCAGGAGGAGGAGGGGGAGCTGTGTCCTGGATGGGGGGGGAGGGGCTGCAGGAGGAGGAGGGGGAGCTGTGTCCTGGATGGGGGGAGGGGCTGTAGGAGGAGGAGGGGGAGCTGTGTCCTGGATGGGGGGGAGGGGCTGCAGGAGGAGGAGGGGGAGCTGTGTCCTGGATGGGGGGGGAGGGGCTGCAGGAGGAGGAGGGGGAGCGGTGTCCTGGATGGGGCTGCAGGAGGAGGAGGGGGAGCTGTGTCCTGGATGGGGGGGGAGGGGCTGCAGGAGGAGGAGAGGGAGCTGTGTCCTGGATGGGGGGGGAGGGGCTGCAGGAGGAGGGGGACCTGTGTCCTGGATGGGGGGGAGGTTTGCACGTTGGGGGATACTGATGGTTGCACAAAGGGAATAGTATTTTCTAGGCTGAGGAAGGATCTCACTTGCAACCCTGTATAAACTTGTCTCCTCCATAAGCATGCCTGATCCAGATGCTCTCAGCTTCTGTCTTCTTTTGGCCATTAAGGAGCACAAGGAATGTGTTTAACGGGTGCCTAGGCTCTGGGGCTAATGTTCTAATATATGTGGCTTGGGTTTGTCATGTGGTTGCTGCTTAAATCCCACTGAGATTCTTCTTGTGGTTCTCTTAATCCTGGAGTCTATCTTCCTACCCTACACTTAGTGTGGTCTCTGCCCTGGGGGTTTCTGAACATTTGCTTGTCCTTCTGTCCCATTACCAGGTGCACATTTTATACAGTACTGTACTTAGGATTATTTCCTTGACTGCTTCTCTTTTTGCTATGTATGGATTTTTGAGTGGTTTTTTTAATAGAATAAGCAATTAAGATTGCTAGAAACAATCTTGGGTGCCTACCAGGTACCAAGCAATTTGTAAAATTCCGTTTTTTACAAGCTCAGAAAATGAGCTAATAATTAAAACAGTTCTATTTGAAAACAGAAAAACTTTGGGTTGGAATGAATTTGCGACTCTGTCCCATCTCTGAGTGGTTAAATGGGAGATTCTGTGCTTCCAAATTAGCTGGCAATATGTAACAGGTGCCAGTGCCTGGAAAGCCAATTTTTCTGAGGATACAATTCTGTTAATTAATTGGTAGTTATTTCTGTGTGTATGAATTTCTCACACGCATTCTTTTTAAAACTTGTCTTTATTATGACTACGCTATAATGACATGACAGCATCAAACCTTTCACAGCAATCTGTAAATGTAACATTGTAGCTAACAAACTAGTAGTTTTTTCTGCCCACTTGTTTTTTTTAATGTAGCAATGCCATCAGTGCTGAAGGAGGGTATTATTATTATTTTTGTAATTTGTATGTGATGAATAATGAATGTTTTATAGGCTCCGGAGCCTATAAAACATTAATCTTGTAACTGTAACGTAGTGTCAGCATTTCGAGATCCTTTTAATGTACATTTAGGTCCCTAGGCTCAGAAGCCAGATGTTAAAATGCATATTAATTACATGTTCTCCTACCCCCATTTGTTCTTAGTGGGGATGGGAGGGGACAAGAAGTGAGCACTGTGTTCCACCTGGGACCTTGAATATGTGTCCATTTTTTTCCTGTTCTTTCTCCTTCCCCTCCCCATTCTGTCCCCTACACTTCACATTTGTTGTCCTCCCACTGGCTAGCTGATGCACTCCACTGTGAATTCAGCAACACGATTCTGGAGTCAGCCAGAGGGTCTCAGGATAATTAAGCAAGATGCCTTCCTGTCCTTTGTGCTGCCCTCAAAAGGTGTGAATGTTACTTCTGGGGGCATTCTGCACCAAAAAAATAAAAATTCTGTACACAATATTTTGTTTGTCAAAATAACACTACATAATCATGCCAGTTTCAATTATTTTGATAATTTATTTCAAAATACCTGTCAGCTAGTACGTCTGTAACAATACAGGTTTCAGAGTAACAGCCGTGTTAGTCTGTATTCGCAAAAAGAAAAGGAGTATTTGTGGCACCTTAGAGACTAACCAATTTATTTGAGCATGAGCTTTCGTGAGCTACAGCTCACTTCATCAGATGCATACCGTGGAAACTGCAGAAGACATTATATACACAGAGACCATGAAACAATACCTCCTCCCACCCCACTCTCCTGCTGGTAATAGCTTATCTAAAGTGATCATCAAGTTGGGCCATTCCCAGCACAAATCCAGGTTTTCTCACCCTCCGCCCCCCCCCCCCCCAACTCACTCTCCTGCTGGTAATAGCCCATCCAAAGTGACCACTCTCTTTAAAATGTGTATGATAATCAAGGTGGGGCATTTCCAGCACAAATCCAGGTTTTCTCACGCCCCCACCCCCATACACACACAAACTCACTCTCCTGCTGGTAATAGCTCTAAGGTGCCACAAGTACTCCTTTTCTTTTTGTAACAATACAGACACATGCACAAATTCCTCCAGTAGTAGAGAGTTGAAGAAATCTCTGACAACCCAGTTCCTGTTTCTCTGCCCCTTCCTCCTCCCCCCGTCCAGCCAGGGGGTCAGACACCAGCCCCCCTCCTTCCCAGAGCCCAGGGAGGAAGAGGGAGAAACAGCCGGATGCTGGGTCCCAGGCTTGCATGGCGTTTCCGTCTACTTTCTTGGAGTGTGCTGGGAACTGCAGCTGCCAGGATCCCTCTAGTTCCCTCCCTCCCTGCAGCAGTGTCTTCTGTGTGGGAGCTGGGCTCTGCCAGGTCCAGTGGCCCCTAGTTGCGACCAGCAGCAGTGCAGCCTATTTCTGTGGCGGAAAGGAAATTCTGTGCGCACGTTAATTTCTGCAAAATTCTGCGCTGTGCAGTAGCGCAGAATTCCCCCAGGAGTATATTCTGTTCTGCCTGAGGAGACAGAGCCTGCGCCACTCCTACCTCCTTAGAAACACCCCGAAGCCCTGCCCCTCCATGCTGAACGTACCACCAAGGTGAGCGAGAGGGAATGTGTTGCTTTCTCTCTCAAACATGACTGCCCTCCCTCAGTCAGTGATTTATGTTTCTACCAGCTGCTCCAGGCATCCAAACCGACCTGTCTGTGCTGCCAGGCAGGGGCACATGACTGTTCTCATGGCTTCCCTTTCAGAAGTCATTTTTCTGCAGGGAAGCAAAGAAATTTGTGGGGGACATGAATTCTGTGCACATGCAGTGATGCAGAGTTCCCCCAGGAGTAGAATGTGCTGTCCCTGCATTCTTAGCAGAAGCTGAACTGGGAATAGTTCTTAGACCCTCTCCCATGGCAGTTTCAAGTAGTAACTAACCACTGCCAATCACTGAAATTTTCTTTTAAGTTAACTTGAACAATATTGTTTTCCTCTGAATAGTCACAGTACTTGTGACTTGACTTTATTAATCTTTGTATTACCGTAGTGCTTAGGAGCCCTGGTTGTGGACCAGGTCTCTGTTGTGATAGGCACTGTACAAACACACAACAAAAAATGGTTCCTGCACCAAATAGCTTACAATCTAAGATGAGATAACAGATGGATACAGATGAGGGAGTATGAGACGGTACTGGTCGGCATGATAGGCAGCGATCTCAGCACAGTCAGTTGCTGCAATTTTATCATCAACTAAGATACGAAGACTGTTTTAAGGAATAAATATACAAATTAATATAAGTGCTTTAGTCTAGTATCATGAAAAATCCGTATGGTTTGCAAGCTTCTTGGGGTAGGGACTGTGTGTGGATATACTGCTTGTCATAGTTTTGGCACTCCGTAAACTAACTCCCCTTCCCCTATTCTCCATCTACCTGTGTGTCTTTCCTCAGATTGTGAGCATCTCAGGGCAGGGGCCATGCCTCCTTGAGTGTCAGGGCAAGATCTAGCTGCTAGCACAAACAAATAAGTAGGTTAAAAAATTGTGTAAGAGAGAGCTAACTGTTGTGTTAAACCCACATTGTTTCAAATGTCATTGATGTGAATCAGTGAAGTTTATCCAAGTTGTGGCTTTTGACTAAGCATTTATGCTCTACTTGGGGAAAATTTTCCTTCAGGAAGAAAATGTTTGTAAGGACTAAACCTAGCTCATTCCTACAGTATTATGCTTTATAGTGTCTTTCTTACAGACTGCATTCCCAGGTACTCTCTAGATCTACCTAGAATAGTTATACAATGAAAAAGTAATAGCCAAGGAAGAGAGAAATTAAGAGAGGTAGGCAGGGTGTGGGAGGGGGACAGGGATAAGAGATGACAGTTGAAAGTGGAGAGTTGATGAGATGGCCAGATCCAGAGAGGCAGATGCAGCAGAGGAGAAGGCTCTTGCACCCACTGGGCTGAGATTGTGTGAAGAGAGAAGACTGATGTGAGAGAAGTAAGACTAGAGCAGTCTGTGGAGGGTGACAGTTTTGACCAGTCTCCTGAAAGGAGAGAACAGCCAGTGGAGTTGTGTAAACATCATTCAGTACACGTAGGAGTGTTCTTTGAATACTGGAGTCTGAATTTGGAGAGAGTGGTTTAAAAAAAAAAATGAATTGCAATATCTCTGGCAGGGCAAGATGGAGGCATGGATGAGAATTTCCGCTTGGGTAGAATCAAGTCCACGGTGTACAGAGGGAACACGGAGACTAGTATGTAACCATACAAGGCATTGTGGTCTGAACCTGGGACTAGCAATCAGGAGCTCCTGAGTTTTAATGCTGCTTCTACTACTTCCTTGTGGCCTTGAGTTCATGAGTTAACCTCTCTGTCTCTGTTTCCTCATCTGTAAAATGGGGGTGAAGCTTGCCTCCATCCAAGGGGGATTGTGTAGATTAATGTTTGAGGAATGCTTTGAGCATAAGTGCTGAGTATTTTGTAGGTGTGGAAGAAACATGAAGCCAAGGTTACAGACGGTGGGAGGAAGGAGGACAAGTGGGAGGCCTGAATCAGGGAGGAAAATGTTGTCTCAAGATGCTCATCTTGCTAAGGAAGGCACTTGTGTCTTTGAGATGTTCAGCTGCAGGAAGTTGAGAGGAAGTGGCAAGTCTGTTTGGTCAAGACCGACTGAAGGTGGACAGAAAGGTGGCTTCTGAGTTTCTCTCTTCACTTATCAAAAGTGAGTGAATGCAGATCTGTCAGCCCCTGTGTAAGATCCCTCCCCCACCTCAGTGAAGTAATTTTGGTAGACCTCTTAGCGTTTGGGTCATGTGATTAATTGGTTTTGCCCTGAGCTATTGGGCTGCTCTATACATATTTTAAAGAGAGTGGTCACTTTGGATGGGCTATTACCAGCAGGAGAGTGAGTTTGTGTGTGGGGGGGCGGAGGGTGAGAAAACCTGGATTTGTGCTGGAAATGGCCCAACTTGATGATCACTTTAGATAAGCTATTATCAGCAGGAGAGTGGGGTGGGAGGAGGTATTGTTTCATGGTCTCTGTGTATATAATGTCTTCTGCAGTATCCACAGTATGCATCCGATGAAGTGAGCTGTAGCTCACGAAAGCTCATGCTCAAATAAATTGGTTAGTCTCTAAGGTGCCACAAGTACTCCTTTTCTTTTTGCGAATACAGACTAACACGGCTGTTACTCTGAAATCTATACATACAGTGATTAAGACTGATAATGAGAAGAGTCCATCTGTGTATGCGATCCTCTCCCAAACGGCATTAATGTTTGAGTGCCTGAAGAATGCGCTGCTAGTTGGTTACTCTACTGATGGTGAATTTCTGTAGCTAGGATGAGGTTCCCTTATTGTGTTTCAATATGGGCTGTGAGGAAGATTGTCCTAGTCATTAGTTTAGGGTCAGATTCAGATCTAATGTGATTTTGGGTAACTCCTTTGAAACCAGAGGGCTTAATCCAGGGCTGATTTTGACCTCTGGTGGGTTTGACAAAGATCTTTGATTCCATTCATTCAACATCTCACTGTGTGAACTGTGTAACGTTTGAGAGCCAGCCTGGGGAAAAATATAGCCTTCCCTATTCACTAGGGGAGTAGGATCTTGCTAGCCCTGTCCCTGTCTTCTCTCAGCCTCTCACGTGATAAGAATATGACTTGCAAACAACTACGGTTTGGCTTCTGTCCTCTGGTCTGATGTGTGTAGCATTAGGGGAAGAGCTTTGAAATTGGCTTATTCGTCCAGTGGTCAGAACACACTGCTGGAATTTTTTAGATGTTAATGGTTAGGACAGAAGAGCGGTACTGGAGCAGTTATAAGGATATGGCTGGCAGGCACTTAAAAAAAAAGAAGCCATCAAACATTAACAGCACATTGTACGAGCGCTGCAGAGTTCAGTACATGAAATGACGCCCAGCCTGGGGGCGGAGGGTGTGTGCATGTGTGGAGAGGAGCATGCATTACAAATGGTGATTCAGCTACTGTGCTACTATCGGAAGATTTGGCTCTGATGCAGAAGGAGTAGGGTATTTTAATGTTTGCCATTTGTGCCAAGGTAGGTGAATACTGGAGCCAGGGAGTGAAGAATGGGCTCTGGTGATAGCTTCTCCCTTCTCTTGCAGCTGACTCTCAGACCTGGGATGCTGGGCCTGTCCAAGTAGGGTGCCGAACCTCTTTCCCCCTCGTTCTTCTGGGCTGAGATGCTTTCTCACTTCGGGCGAAGTCTTGGTCACACTGATATCATCTGGAGCTTTGCTCTTGACATCAGTGAGCCCAGGATTTCACTCTGATGCTAATAACAGCTCCTGCCCTTCTCCTTAACTGTGTACTTGGCACGCTGCTGCTGCCAATAGATAGAAATTAAAGATTTTGCGGGGAGGGACCCTAGTTCTCCCCACAATCCAGGACTAGTTCAGATGGTTCTCTACAGTATAGCTTTCCATAGCTTTGGCTAGTCTAATTTTAAATAGCTCAAGCAAGTTGCTAGTAATCTGCTTTTTTCAAACACAGATCTCAAAGCACAAAGGAGGGGTCACTGTTAGGATTATCCACGTTTGACACATGGGGACCCCAAAGGTCAGAGAATGACAGTGACTTGCTGAAGGTTATACACATGGGCTGGGAATACGGTGGTAGTCAGGGTTCCCAGGTTCCCATTTGTGGTGGGACTGGGTCACTCTGCCTGCTCAGTGTTGCCTTTGTCCAACACAAAGTAACACGCCCCTCTCCCTGGGCATTTGAGAGTAGCCCTGGTTGGGATCGCTCCTGTGGAATAAGGTGTTGTGCTGACATAGTATTAAAGTCAAATTCAAGTCAATTGGAAGAGATTGCCTTGATCAGGAAAATGCAAAATTAATTTATAAATAGATTGATAGGTAGATAATCTGATTCAAGTGCGACTCTAGTGCTGGTTTATTCCGTTTATCCACAGGACAGCCTAGTCTCGTTTCCAAACCCTGTTGTTTGGCTCATATTACTTTTAAGTATTGTTTTCTTTGATTAACAATCACCCCTTGGATCCAACAAGATCCATTGCTGCGCACACAACTGCTAAGCAACTTGGCTTTCAAGCTGCAGCCTCCCTGCTCCCGAGTTTGATCTGAATTTGTCTATCTAGACTAAGTTCTGTGATAGGGAGCTTTGTTGCCTTGTGTGTCTGTAAAGCACAGTTGTTGTTGCTGTATGATACTGCGCAAACCCAAAAATACATGCTGAACCCCCTGCCAGGGCCAGGCAGAAACCCTGCACTTCTCTTCTTTATCAGAGAACTGAAAGCTTGTGCAAGTGGAGCCAGCAGAGATTGGTCCAGGAATATCTGCCAAGTTGAGGGTGTGATCTGCCAACCCTCAACAGGATCTTGTTGTTTAAGTTTGTGAAAGGGGAAGGGCCGTTCTAAACAAGGCGGCTGGCTGTCAGAGCTATCTGAGACACTGCTGGCTGCAACTGTGCTTGGCTTCCAGTGAAGAGGACAACAGAAGTAGGCTTCAGGGGGTTAGCAACTGTGTGACTGCTGGCTGCATGATGTTTCTCTGGGGCTCTCTGCTAGCTGGGGAGCCCTGGCATTGGCTAAGAAAGGAACCAATGGCTGCATGAATGGCCCCAGCAGCTGCAGCAAAGGGGTCTGACAATAGTTGCTGAGTGGAGCAAACAAATCTTTTCTGTGTGTACATAATAAAAATTGGCAGGCAGTGAGGGCTTATCAGCTAACTCAGTTCTCCAGCTTCCAGAGGGCAGGGTGGGTGATCTGGTTCCTGTTCGAGTGTTAGCTGCTGCTGCTGCTGCGTTGGAATAATCCCCACAGTCACAAAAAACACAAGCTTAATCTGAAACGTACCCCTTTAAACAAAAAAAAAAAAAAAGGTACAACTCTAATGTTGACTTTCCAGCCCTGGAGATGGAATTCATCTTTGCATCCCCTGGATTGTGCAAGGCAAGGAGCAGTAGTACTGTACTACCCCACCATTGTGGGCAGACCCTCCCAAGGGGAAGAGAGGTCAATCTCCATGGTGCATTCAGTCCTAGGCCTCTTTGCTGAGGCTGCTAACTATTGTGCTGCTTGTTAATTTTGGTGATGGCAGCACCTGTCTGCTGGGAATGAGACTGAGACTCCCCAACGTCATTTGGTGTAGGCCACGGAACAGTCGGTGGATAACGCTTGATCGCTGCCAGCATGGGCTAGAATCGAGCCAGCAACCTGGAAGTGAAATAATCTCTCTCCTTCCCAGTCCCCTGAACCATCCACTCGCTGTATCTGAAACGCAGCACTTCGGCAATGCGTGCCCAGTGCACCAGCCCAGATTTCCTTCGGAGCCAGTGCTTCATGTTCTTGAGCCTTCCACTCCCAGCAGACTCCTGTGTGCAGACAGACCTGGAGCCATAGCCGCAGCCTAGGATCAAAGCAGCTCTTTCTGTTTTAGATCCTTTTCACTTCCCAGGGAGCAACTTTTGATCTTTGGTTGATGCTTTATTCTTTCTGAGCTAGATGGAAGCTAACTAAATGCAGCCGCTGCTGCTTTTCATTGACAGAAGGCCTGCGCCTCTTCTGATGTTCCTGGGGGCCCCCTTGAGAGCTGCAGTGGTGCTAGATGGGACCTGCTGCTCTGCGCGTGGAGAAGTAGCCTCTCTGTGTCGGTTGCCTCCAGTGGGAGTCTTCTCCCTGTATTTCTCAGATGCTTTCACTGACTCATAGCTGCTTCTGCCTTGATCTCATATATTGCTCAAATAGGTTCTGAATCTTTAAGATGGTATTTAAGGTTTTGGTGAGATGACTGATGCAGTTAAAGTCCATTCTCTGTATAGTGTACGCAGCGAGGGGAAGCCTATCCACCCCAAGTCAGGATACAAGCTGTGCAGACTCTTACATTGATGTGATACAGGTTAAGTGTCTCCATTCCGGAGGTGTTGGAGCTTCAGGTCCTGTGATAAACAGGCAGGTAGCTCAGTGTCGCCAATCACCATTGCTGTGAATTCCCTCAGTGTCTTTTGTTGAATTGTTATTTTGTAACTTGTTACAGAGACAGTAGGGGAAATTGCTCCAGACATCCCTCTGCTTTCTCTTCTGGGCTGCGGAGGGACTATTCTTTGTTGATGATTGTTGCAAAAGGCTCTCCCACCTATATAGAGTCTGAGCCTACAGTACTGTGTTCTAAGACAGCCTGGAGAAGAATCAGTACTTGGAGCCCCAGGCTGTGTTGTCTCTTTGTGCCTGACATGTGTTTCTGAAGGTGTGTGCAGCACTAGGATCAGGAGGGAGCCTACAAGGAGGCAAAAAAGTAAAGAACGGCTTGCAAACCGATCACCTTCAGAGCCAAGTGGGCTCAGCACAGAGCAGGGTCGATCCATCTTGGTCAAGTCCCACTGATGAGCACAAACTGTCTTAGCTGAGGTGATGATTCAAGCAGACTCAAGCCAGGAAACTTGCAGTTGAGGCTTATGGCTTTTCCTGTGGAAAAGGCACTGTCCGCCACTCTTCGGAGCCTTGTTTACTGTCTCTTGTGACGAGCTCGTAGAAACTGGAAAACTGTATTTCCGTCCCTGTTTACCCTCCCATTTGAGAAATGCTCGTTTTTCTTTTGCCTCTGTGTTTCCAGTGCAGAGAGCAAGCTGCTCCCTTTTGTTCACTTCTGTCAATAAACCAGCATTGCTGGTGATGCCAGTGTAGCATCCCACTGCTCTGCTGCCTTGTCTACCCAGACTGGGAATTGAACAGCAGTCTCCTGCGTGGCCACTAAAACCCCAGTTTTATCTTGGCAGTTCTCCCAGCTCCTGCTGGCCCAGGTGGGATCTGGACTGGTGTCTCCAGCAGGCATGGTAGGTTAAATCATTGCAGACAGGCCAGCTTCTATGCCTTCTTTTCAGGTCAAGTGCTTTTTAAGGCATTAACAGTGAAGCTGGTGTTCAGAAGGGCTAGGGCTGTTCGGTATGAGGAGCTGTGAACCCTTCAGGCCCCAGTGGTGTTTCTAGTGTACAGAGTGTCTCTGTAAGTGAGGTGGAGGCAGGGTTCTCGCTGACCTGTAACGTGTTTTTCTCTCTGTTCCTGGCTACATCCTCTGCTTGTTCTGCTGGCACGTGAAATGCACTAGCTGATCTCTCCAGGTGCTGCACCTGGGCCCATGGAAATCGCTGGTGTGTGCTGGGTCAGGTTGGTCTGTCCATTAGGGAATAAAGAGGAGTCAACAGAAAGGAACAGCTTTGTCCCAGAGAGAACTTCACGGAGGTAGCTGCTTTCCCCTGTACTTCAGGTGGAACAGAAGCTGGAGCTCTGCCTCGTGGAGAGCGATTTCTGCCTTGCCTTTGTGTTTCGGGTTGTTAGTGGGATTGCTTTGTGCCTGCTCCGCTCCGTGTTCAGCATATCAAGCGCTCTACCTGGCCTAGCTGTTTAATTATGTATGGCCTGAACATCCCATCTGGATTCGGGATCTGGCTTCTCATTAACAGCCCCGCACAAGAACGTATCTCATTTTCAGTACAAAGCTTACTCGGTGGTTACAGGGAGATCATATTCCACAGCTAGCTTAAATTACCTATTGACGGCTGAGACACTCCCCATGTGGCCCAGCGATGGCATTCCATATTCTGTTCCAGAATCCATTTGCCTGCTGTGTGTTGAATGTTTTCTCCCCTCTTCCCATCCCCTAAAAAGACCTGAGATTCATGGATGAGTCGTGGGGATGAGGTAGCAGTTGATGGGAACCTTGCCTCTCTGTGAGGGGTAGCAGTGTTGTCCTCGGTTGGTGGTGGGCCGCAGCAGGAAGTTCTTGCTCCTGTCTTGCAGCTGTCATGTTGCATTTCTCCTCACACTGTTTCTTCCCTCTTGGCAGATCTTTTGTCTGAATTTGGCTCCTGATTGAAGTTGACGGATAATGGAAACATTCCCCTGGCGATGTCTCTGGGGCGACTCCTCCGACGTGCCTCTTCAAAAGCCTCTGACCTCCTGACCTTAAATCCCGGTGGTGGCGGTGGTTCGTCCTCCGTACTGGATGGGGAGATTATCTACTCCAAGAACAATGTATGCGTCCACCCTGCTGAGGTGCTGCCAGGTGTCGGGGAGCATCACCCAGGTGATGCGGTGCTGCACTTGCTGCTCACTCTTCTTTCTGTCTCTGGGAGCGTCTGCGTGTCCATGTCTGCATGGGGTTGGCATGCATCTGAGTCTGAGCACTTCAGGGGTGTTATCGTGGGGTGTGGGAGGTTAGAGCTTCTGCCACCCAATACAGGCAGCATTCCAGAGGGACTGAGGAAAGGCATCCGCTGAGCTGAGCCGCAACTTCTTCTCATCAATGTATCTGTTGTTGTCCAAGGAGCCCTTTGGTGGTTTGAGCAGGGGATGGAGCAGTGGGATTCCTGGCTCTGCCACTGCCTCCCTGTGTGACAATGCACTGATCACGTCACCTCTCGGGGCTTCAGTGTCCCCAGCTATAAACAAGGGCAAATGGTACTTGCCTTGGTTACCGGGGAAGTTGGGTAATGAGCGTTATCGTTAATGTCTGTAAAGTGCTTTGAGATCTCTAGAGAGGGTCAGAGTTGTCATTTAATGTGTAACACTTGGTCCATCCCTCCCTCAGCTGCACTCCGGGATGTCAAGTGCCATCACACCACCCTGATGGAACAAGCAGCCACTGCAGGCATCCGAGGACAAGGAAAACCCTGATATTGGCTTCACTGGAGTCGATACAGGGCTTTTCTTCAAGACAAATGCTGCTTTCTCCCCATTCTTGTCTGCTAGTGGGACCCTGTGTATCCTTGTAAATGGATACCCGCTACTGGCTTAATATTGCAAAATAATTATTTTGCAAATATTGGTTTGCATTAGACTAGTGTGTGTGTGTGATTATTTTGGGTTGGCTTTCCAGGAACCTTCTAGACCAAATACTCAGGAGTAACCAGGGTTTAGTGCCCACGTAGAATGGGGATAAATAAACAAAGATGCAAATCTGACATAAAAGTCTGTAATTCAAAATTCACTCTTGATTAGTTGCATAACTCGTCCAATCAGGGGACTGAAATGATGGCATGTGATTTCTGTAGCTACCCAGCCCAGTAGGTATTTGGCAGATGAAATTCAATGTTGATAAATGCAAAGTAATGCATATTGGAAAACATAATCACAACTATACAGACAAAATGATGGGGTCTAAATTAGCTGTTACCACTCAAGAAAGAGATCTTGGAGTCATTGTGGATAATTCTCTGAAAACATCCACTCAGTGTTTTTGCAGCGACAGTTTAAAAAGCAAACAGAATGTTAGGGATCATTAAGAAAGGGATAGATAATAAGACAGAAAATATCTTATTGCCTCTATATAAATCCATAGTACGTCCACATCTTGAATACTATGTGCAGATATGGTCGCCCCATCTCAAAAAGGATATTCTGGAATTGGAAAAGGTTCAGAAAAGGGCAACAAAAATGATGAGGGGTATGGAACAGTTTCCGCACGAGGCGAGAGTAATGAGACTGAGACTGTTCAGCTAGGAAAACAGACAGCTAAGGGGGTTATGATTGAGGTCTATACAGTCATGACTGGTGTGGAGAAAGTAAATAAGGAAGTGTTATTTACTCCTTCTCATAGCACAAGAACTAGGGGTCACCCAATGAAATTAATAGGCAGCAGGTTTAAAACAAACAAAAGGAAGTATTTTTTTCACACAGTGCAGTCAGCCTCTGGAACTCTTTGCCAGAGGGTGTTGCAAAGGCCAAGACTATAACAGGCTTCAAAAAAGAACTAGATAAGCTCATGGAGGATAGGTCCATCAAGTGACAGGGGATGGATCACTTGGTGATTGCCTGTTCTGTTCATTCCCTCTGGGGCACCTGGCATTGGCCACTGTCTGAAGACAGGATACTGGCCTAGATGGACCTTTGATCTGACCCAGTATACCCGTTCTTATCTACTTATTCATAAACCATATGCAGATTCAAAGGGATTATTTGCAAATAATGAATATTTGAGAATTTCACAGTCTGTTTGTGGAGGAGAAAATCTGCCAAATGACTGGATTCCTTTAGCCCAGCTGTATTGGCAATGGAGGGGGGCAGGGGCTAAATATGGCTGATAAATGTCCTGAGAATACAGTTTAAGTCCTAACTTGTTGGTCCTGTGCTCTCTTGAAGGCTATTTATGCTTGTACATGGAGAAAGATGAGCTACTTGGTACTACGCTTATCCTTGCCTGGGTCCCAAACTCTCGTATTCAGAGGCAGGATGAAGAAGCCCTGCGCTATATGACCCCTGAGAGCTCCCCGGTCCGTAAAGCTCCCCGCAAGCGTGGCCGCCACACTCAGGGGTTTGGCACCGTCCAGCAGGCTTCCCCAACTGATCAGAAACGAGCAGTAATCCCGAAAGACGACGAGATCTTGGCTGTATCTCAGCTTGTCAGAGATGTGGCTCTCCTTGGCTCCCCTTCTGAAGAAGGGGAGAAGCTGTCTCAGTGTTGCCTGGCAACTGACGGTACCCACAATTCCACACAGCCTGCCCACAGTGACTCAGGAATCTTATCGACAATCAGCTCTCAGGAGGAGCAGAACAGATCGGAGTTGTCAGTGGAGGGGACAGAGGAAGGGCTGGAGTGCAGGCTAGAGCAGGGGGAGGACGAGGGCTCCTTGGAGCTGTCTGCTGATGATGTGAGCAGGGATAGTACTTTTGACTCTGATTCTGATGCCTTCTCCTCCCCGTTCTGCCTCTCTCCCATCAGTGAAGCCCTTGGGGAAGGCAGCAGCTCTGTGTTTCTGGATAATGAAAGCAGGTGAGTTTGTCACATTTTTACAGCTTCCTGGTGGGTGGGGTGGGGTGGAGTGGAGGTGAAAGGAGGCTGAAGGCTTAAGAACATAAGGAAGCGAATGTACTTAAAAGCTGCACTGAGCTCAGTTTAGTTGCTCTTTCATTGGGTTTGCTTTAATTCCCCTTCTCATTGTTTCATTCCCTTGCTTGAAATCTAATTTGAAAAGCCTTTGGGAAAATTCCCTGAGTTAGCTATTCACCGTTCTGCTGACTGGAACCCTTCAGACTCTTCCACCCTTCTGTGCCCATAAACTCATGCTGACGCTGAGTCCCCTGGAACGTGAACCTGCTTGTCTGTCGTGGGCACTTTTAGCATGTGTCTCACTATGGTAAGAGGTTGTCACGGCAAATTTTTTGGTGGCCTCAGAGTGCGGCCACCAACTCTCACTGGTGGCTGCACTGATGCTTTCCTAAAATACTTCATTAACTTTAGGCAAAACAATGAACTATACGCAAACTCAGGTCCAAATCATTGTAGTGTCTGTTTATAGGGTTTTTTGGCAGCCTCAGGAACAGAAATAATGCTGCCCCGTCCTTCAGCCCCGCCGTCCAGGGCTTCGCAGGTCCTGGGGCTTGCTGTCAAAAGTGATATTTGTATCTTTGTTAATATCACAGCACACTGAGTAGCTTACCTGGGAGGCTATGAAAAATGTTGTTAACCAACATACAAGTATCGCTTTTCACAGATGGCTAGAAGTCTGCTGTGAAAAGTGATAATGGCATGTTTGTTAATATCACTTTTCGCAACAAGCCCCAGGACCCATTAAGCCCTGGATGGGGGGACAAAGGGGGAGGCAACGGGGGCCCGGGCCATGGTGGGATGGATGCGGGACCGGGGGAGGCAACGGGGGCCCGGGCCATGGTGGGATGGATGCGGGACCGGGGGAGGCAACGGGGGCCTGGGTGATGGGGGTGGGTGATGAGTCCAGCTGTTGCATGGCCACAGTCGGGGCCTAGTGTCTGCTGCCATGCGGCCAGGACTGCGCTCAGTGCCCGTGGCCAGAACCTGGAGCTGGGGACAGGAACTGCATGACTGGAGCCAGGGATCAGAGCCTGCTGCAATGCAGCTGGAGAGAAGGGTCAGTGCCCAGGGCTGGTGCCTGCCACCGCATGGCCAGAGTCCGGACCTGGGTACCAGAGCCCAAGAGTGCATGGCTGGAGCCAGGAGTCAGCACCTGCCACTGTGTGGCTGGAGACAGCGCTCACTGCTGTGTGGCTAGGGTGAGGGGTCAGCACCCCAGGCCAGTTCCCACCACTGAGTGGCCGGAGCCCAGGACCAGACCTGCAGGGGATCAGCACCAGGGGCTAGAGTCACATGGCTGGAGCCTGGGGCCAGCGCCTGGAACTGGAGGCCAGAGGCCTACTGAAGCCCGCAGCACCTGCGGCCAGAGCCAGGGGTTGGCGCCCAAAGCTCCGTGTTTGGAGCCCACTGCCATGTGGCTGAGACTGGAGGTCAGCGCCCATGGCCAGCACCTGCCACTGCGCGGCTGGAGCCTGGAGTTGGAACCAGGGGCCAGAGGCTGAAGCCTTGCAGCCGGAGGCCAGGGTCACGTGGCCAGAGCCGGGGGCGGGGGTTGTCAGTACCCGCTGCCCTGTGGTTGGAACGGGCAAGTTCCTGAAGCCCCGCTGCTGGAGCCTGCCACCTAAAGTCCCTCCCCCAACATGGGTCAAGAACTCGCCTTGCTCCTGCAGCGTTGTGCCCCACCTCTCTCCAGAGGTAGTGCATCCAGGAGCAACAAGGAGGGAGGGGGAGGGTCTGATGTCCTTCCCCCACCCCATCACCACCCAGGAGGCTGTCCTGGGTGGACGAAAAGCCCCTGGTGGCCGCATGCAGTCATGAAACCAGTCATGGTGGCTGCATTTGAGAAATTTTGATCTAGATGGGATCCAATCCTCCTCGGGGGTGCCTGCAGTCGGCTCTGTTTGGGGATGAGAACAACACCTTGGCAATGAGTTAATGACCTGGATGCACCTGCATCCTTCCTGCACATTGCACTAGCACTGGACAATATTTCATATCTGTCTGGCCTGTATTCTCTGGAGTTGCTCCCATCCTTCACCAGTGGTGGGGCTGTATGTGCCGCAGTCCCTAGGCACCACTAGGCTAATGTAAGGATACTGCTGTGATTTAAAACTGCCCTGGAAACTGGATTCAAGTCATCCTTTGTGTCTCAAAAATGCCCAGAATTTATGAAACCTTGTAGGTTGGACAGATTTTGCCACTTTCCTTTATGGGATGATCTGAAACCCTGAAAACAGCCAGGGCTTATAAAGGAAGTGCCACATCAATTGTAAGTCGAGCTGCACTCTCCGAGCCACTGCATAAAGGTCCAGTGCTCTGAGCAGTTGGTCTGTACCGTAAGTAACTGCAGGTCTCCAAGGTTGTCCGGGATGGAGCTGTAGAGGAGATCAATGGAATGTGATTAAATAAAAGCTCCAGAATAGTGCAGCAGCCTACAGCTGTCTGGCATGTGTGTGATCCATCCTGCTGGTGAGGGCACCTTCATGTGGCCACAGGGTTGTACTGCATGTAGGCACATAACATGCCCAGAGCAGATTTAGCATGGTTCTTCAGGTCACGTGGAAGAACAATGTTAGTCTGAAAACTTGTGCATCTTAACATGGTATCCTACACTGGCCCTTGCCCCTTTTGACAGTCAGCACATTGTTGGATTTCTTATGCTACATATGGTATTTGGGATTAAAGGGAGGCTGGTAAACAGATTTTGAAAAACACTTCCCTATTAATAACACACACAACACTTTGGATTATTAAATATCGCCATTTTTAATAATCTAACTTCATTCTGTATGTTTACTCCACGTCCTTCCCTCAGCTTGAATGATGAAAATAGATTAGTTGGCTGCACTTGTTATCAGGAGGTTTCTAGTTATTTTCATGTTCAAGTTCTCTCACACTAGCACAGTGCTGCAATGTGTAGGATTTTACATGCTTTATTGCATTTTCTTCCACAGAGGGTGGTGATGCTTTAAAGTTCTGTAGTCTTGATGGTTTTTAGAAAATGGAAACACCTCAGTTAGTCTTAGACTTTAAACAAAGCCTACAGCTGTCAGCTGGAGCCATCTAGGAACGGGCTCTGCTCCTTTGAAAGAAGTAACGCTACTAAGAGGACATTCCAGTTTCTTTTTTAGAAAGCGGTTTTCTGTCAGGACAATATCTAAATAAACCCTTGGGGAATTTGCATTTATTTTCAATGCTTGTAGTCACTGGGTGATGACATGTCTGCTCCTGACTGTTGCAAAGAAACTTCATGTTGTAAGGTGCCCAGGCCAAATCTTGGGTTGAATTTGGCCTAAAATTTAGGCCTCTTAAAAGCCGGTTATCACAAAACCTAAGTGCAATGAAAATACATCCATTAATACTTCTTAGTTTCAGTGGAAAGTTTTAAAAACAAAAAATATTTCTCCAATTTTATCTGTTTAATGTATATGCTCTTCTGTAACACTTATCACTATAGTATGTCTTCCAAAACTATTGATTTAATCCCACAGATTGAGGTGGGAATGAATGATCCCCGTTTTACAGATGGGGACAGAAGTACAGTGAGATTGTGTTGCACTCAAACTCTGAGCCCACATCTCAGAAACCCCAATCCAGTGCCTTAGCCACAAGACTGTATTTTCTAAACAGAGCAGCATTTTGCTAGGGCTCTAGCCCACGAACAGTTAAAATTTCACATCCCAACTGAAATTTAAAAAATGAACAATGAAAAGTCAGTTTTAAAATTCGTTCAGCATTAGTAATCTGAGGCAGAGATAGTGATAAGGAAGGAACACGATTTATTTTAACTTTGTTTTACCTCTGAATTGCTACAGCATTTCCTTACAGGCGTGTCAGTTAATCTAGCTCGCGTGAGCCATCTGGTGGCTAATCCAAAGTACTTCTGCCGTTGGTTCAAAAAAGCAGTGGCGACCTTTTGAAGACACTTTTGAAACAGGCATGTTTCCTTATCTGGCACTGATTTAAGAAACCTTTGGTGCAAGTGGCACTGGCAGGTGACTTGCAGCAGATCAATAAAACATGGATATTTCATTGTTTGGGGTTGACAGGCTTCTGTCTAATCGATGAGTTTGTATGGCACCTTGCTTCTCACCATGGCACTGTCTTACAGGGCATTGTAAAGCACGCTCCCTGAAAACTGCTAACTAACTGAAATTTTCCATGGGAAACTTTTCTAAAATCTTGTTAGGCAGCATTCTCCTGTGTGCTTCCTGCATTCACTCCCTGTTTTTATTCCTAGAGTCACATGCATGAAAATGGGCTCCTTGTTTCTGAATTTCCTCTGCTTGCTGTTCCCTATCTGAGTCAGAATGAGAGCGCAGATAAAATTTCCGTTGCTGGCAGACTCATTCTTTTCTGAAGAGGAATAAATGTCTCCCCTTATTTTTTTTTTCTTCCCTTGGTTTTGGGTTGTTTTCATAAAGATTCTGTGCCTTCCCTGAGATCACTTCACAAAGCCAAAGGGATACATTTAACAGGTTCTGTCCAATCACAGTCCCCCCCACAGCAGCCAGTGACTGAGAGGAATGTGATATTGTTTAGGTGAGGTGTTAGGAATAAGCAGCAGGTGCCCCCAAACTCCTTAGAACTCCTATGAACTAGGAGAAACACTTGTTCATCCAGAAGTGATCAGCTTGATGCCAGAATTATTGGGTAAAAGTCTGCGGCCTGTGCAGGAATTACTGGGTGAGGTTCTCTGGCCTGTGTTGTACAGGGAATTGGACTGGGAGGTCACAGTGATCCATTTGGGCCTTAAAATCTATGAAAACCAGAAAGGGTGGGAGTGGGGAAGTCTCAGTATATATAACATGCACAGACTGTTCCAGGTGCTGGATGCATTCTGTGCAAGTATAGCTTCAGTAGGTTTCATTGAAATGAAGATTTAACAGAAGAGACGGAATCTCCAAGTTATTGCAGAGGCTGGGCAGAACACGTTTCACATAAGGAATACGGTGCATCTTTCAAATGCAGCAACCTTAAAGCATGCAGCCTGGAGCATCCCTGTGATAACACACAGCCTCATGCTAAGGAAGACCCTACAGTAACGTGCTGGTGTGTGCAGAATGGGGGGGAGGGAGGGAAAGGAATAGGTTAGAGGCATTTTAGCTTCAGTGTGAACCCTTAAACAGCAAACTAATTTTTTTAAATGATTGTAAATTAGGAAAAGTGCCCAGTGTTAAATAAACTGTTTGCTTATCAGTTTGCAGCGCTGTCAGGAATCCCATGTAGTGGTTGATGCTTTCACCTGAGTTGCAAAATTCCGAAGGCTAATAGTGAAGGGGAGAGTGGGATCATTTCTGTACACGTTCTCAGCTCCCTTTTGGTGGAGCCTGGCACCTGCTCCTGTGTGGGGTGCTCTTGTGAATTTGGGGAGCTGCTTTCTGCTCAGACTGCCAGTGCTCTCCATAGTCACATGCCTACAGGGAGATGTTCAGTTCATGAGCTGCCAAAAATAATGGTAGCTCTTTAAGGGATTTCATTTGGTGGTGGCAGAATTGGACATAATTGTTTTTAACTAGTTCTCTTCTTCCTTTTTTCCCCTGTTCCTCATCTCCTGCCACTCCACCGTTATTCTTGGGTTAGATGTCAGGGAATGTTGTCTCATATTTCAAAGGGAACTGAGTCAGATTCTGATCTGAGCTCTGCCCCGACTTATTGTGTGGCCATGGACAAGTTACTTAGCCTCCATTTCCCTGGCAATAAAGATGGGTTTATTGTACCTCCCTTCATCCTGGGGGGTGAGTAGCATTTGACTCTTCTATACAATATCTTTTAGCCAAAGTTCTCAATGTTGCTTTAACTGACGGTTAGGCCAGATCTGGACTGTTGAGTTGTTACAGGATTTTGTGCTGTGTATTATAACTAGGATTTTCTGTGCCTTGCCACAATAACTCCCAGTTAACGGCAGTTTCCCCTTGTAATGGATGGCAGCATTACTAGAAAATGTGATGAGCTGCAGTCACTGGAGTTTGCAAAGGAACTTGAAACTGCTTCTGGGGACAGTTGTTGGCCTCAGTTCTCCCACTGACTTCAAGATGGAGTGGACATATCATGGAATTGTCTCCAGTGGATAACACAGGTGGAATTAAAGGCAACATTTAGCTGTGCTGTTAGAACTCAGTTACCAATTCTGCTGATGCATGAGCCAGAATATACTCCAGCTCACACTTCCCTAGCTGTGTTTGCTGTGCAGGGCTGGCAAAAATATCTAGTATTATATGTTAGCCACTGAAAGCAGTGGATCTGACTCTGATACACACACCTCAGAGTACATCTGTAAGAAGCTGCCATTTTTACACAGCCACTTTTCATAGTAGAACTGTGCTGTAGCTTAGTTCTTGGTGGTCCTAAACAGACATCATTTCAGAGAGGAAACAAAACTCTTCTCTCAGACAGTCTCGGGGGAACACACAACACAAGGAAAAGGCTCCTCTGGAGTCCTGCTTGATGCAATTTTTACAGATTTGTTGCACATCCTGTTGTTAACCCTCAGTACGTTATTGGTGAGCAGGGGGAGCTGTCGAGTGACCGAGGACAGCTGCTGGAGCTAGTGGTAACAGAGTGCACAGTGTTGCATCATGTTGTTTTGGCAGCTCACCTGAGAGGCTTGTTGCTGTTCAGGCCTCTGCAGAATAAAGCAAAGGCAAAAATTACAGGACAAATGAGCTGAAATGAATGAGAATTGGCAGAGTCTCTGAAGTCTGCAGGGGGCTGGGATTCATCTTCCTGGATGAGAGCCCCAGCATCACTGCTACAGCAGAAGTGATTAAATTCTTTCTTACAATTGTGGGAACTGATCTCTATATTCAAACCCTCCTGCAACCTATTGCAGCATCTTGTGTCATGCCGTCTTCCTTTCTAATGATGTAAGCCGTGGGGATGAGCCTGTGGGGAAGGGCCGTTGGCTCCCAAGCTTCCCTTGCTTTGGGCTCTTCTCATTCCCCAGCATGTCACCCTGGAACTTACTGTAGTTTACAAGTAAAACCTCCGTCTGAAGACAAGTAGCTCCGTCCCCACTCAGAACCTCTGCAGAAATATCCAGAAGCTCTTGCTCCACTGACATTACAGCCTTTTTGTTTTTCCTTCCCTTTGATCTGGGGGCATCAGGGTTGTGGCCTAGGCGTAAGGAACAGCTTGGAGAGGTGTCGAACAGAGTCAAGTGCTTGGAAGAGTTTGTCTAATAATAATACCAGCTCTTACAGCGCATTTCCTCCGTAGATCTCAGAACCCTTTTAAAAGGTCAATCTCATTATCCCTGTTTTACAGATGGGGAAACTGAGGCACGAGGTTGCAACGTGACTTGCGTCCAGTCACCCAGAAGGTGAACAGCAGAGCTGGAAGTATAACCCAGGTCTCCCAAGTCCCAGTCCAGTGTTCTAGCCACTAGGTCACACTGCCTGAAGCCATTAGTGTGCTTTGTAGTCAGGTGGTGGTGCTCCAGGCAAAGAAGGTGGGACAAAACCAAGAGAGTGAAAGGCTAGAACGCTCCATCTTGCCCTGTATAAATATTTAAACAGCAGGAGGATTAATTTGGGCAGGCCTTTCTTCACTTGGATTTGCTGCTGGATTTCTATGGAAGAGAATAGATTGACAACTTCTAACTGAGCATCATTGAGAGAGGGGGAGGGACTCTTAGCTTGGGACTTTAGTTAGGGAATATGCAGCAAGAGCAGATGAGCTCCTAAGAAATACAGGTCCTCTGCAAATGCCGAACGCCTTAATAAAGCATCGGGGCAAGAACAGAATCCTGAGGAGATGCCAGCGGACTGCCTGGCATGCCTTCCAAAGCTTTTCCGGAGATGTCAGCAGCTCTTTTTAAAATAGCTCTAACTCTTGCTTTTAAAATTAACTTTGTCTCTTTACAATTAACGCACTTGCTTTGAAAGAGCAGATTGTGCGGTGACCAGGTTTTCAGCCCCTGTTGTGTTTTCCCCCTGCCATCTTTGTCCCAGATGCTCTGCTGAGAGGCAGTTCCCAAGGAGACACTTGACTCGCCAAGGGCATCTCTGGAAACCAACCAGACTCTGCCCCAACCCTTGGCTCTAACGTTCCTTTGGCCTTGGCGATTAGCCCTGATGGGTGGAGGGAATTCAAAGGGTCCATCGCCAGTCCCAGAGAGTTGAATGCACATTGCGTGTTGGCGAGCATGCTGGCGAGTTCTCTGTGGTGCAGGGGGGGGCATGTCATTCTGTTGCCCTGCACTATAATGCCTGCCTGCCCAGAGTTTGGCAGCAAGTCCCAGCCTGTCCCTAAAATAATGAAAACTAGCACTTCATTTTTAATGGCCCTTTTAAAAAACAAATACTGCCCCTGTAGGCTAGCTGTAGAAGTCAGCAAGCAGAGGTCTTTGTGTGACCAGCAGATGGCAGACTTTTCCCAGCACAGCAATGGGCAGCCAAAGCAAGGTGAGCTGGCTTCTGCCTGAGATGTGCCCCAGAGGATGAGGATCTGCTTAGCTCCTCCCACGCCTGCTTCTCTCATACATGGAAACGTAACCAATATGATCACTTGAGAGGCAAGAAAATGATGTGTGCCACTAGAGTGTGGCCAAGCAGGCGCCTGTCAAAATTAGGCTCCAAGTTTTAGCTACCTTCCAGCATGGCCCGTCTGCTGCTTACCTTTGTTCTCAGCAGCTGGAGGAACATCAGAGTTGTCCAGCATGTCTCACTCTCTGTGTAACCATTACTGCTGCTCACATCCACCTTCAAACTAATGCAGAGAGATGGCCCTGCCTCTCCATCAGGAACATCACCTGCACACGCCATATTGTGGTGGAGCAAAGAAAACCTTGCATAAAGTGCCTAGTCTTGGGGGACGTGGCCTCTGACCTTTCCCCTTCCGAGAAACCAGGACTGAGAGATCTGGAGCGTCTGGCTGCCTTCAGATCAAGGACAAGGGAAAAACATTTGCTTCCTTTCTCTCCCGTAAGGCACAGTGGGAGGACACACATGACACATCTAAAGGTCTTGACTTTTAGAAGTGTTAAATATGCAGTTAGGTACCATGGTGCATTTTGAATGAGTACAGTGTACTGATCTTAAAGTGCAGTTCTTACCCCTCGCGTCTGATGTGCGGCACCTGCTGCTATTCCGGTCCTGAGTAGAAATGGCCACCTTGGCTTCACTGTGTTATGAACAAATGACCAAATTATTCACTTCCATCGTACAACTGAAATGTTGAGTCCCAGTATTTGTGTTCTAAAGCCCCATGTATCTGAGTGACAGGTGCCTTTCCCACATGTTTGGCATATCCTAGGAAGTGAGAACCACTTAAGGAGCTTTGCTTTTCCTGCTTTGCCTTCTGGCAAAATAACCTTTCCCCGGGGGCAAAAGAGATGGTGGTTTCCTGTAAACATCTGACCAGTCTCAGGGAGATGTGCAGGTCTTCTGGACTCCAAGCCATTCACTCTCTGGGTGCTTTCTTCAACAAACAGCTAGTCTGGAGGAGTCATAGGTGGTATCTCACTTTAGCTAATAGAAAAGGAGGACTTGTGGCACCTTGGAGACTAACAAATTTATTTGAGCATAAGCTTCCGTGAGCTACAGCTCACTTCATCGGATGCAGCTAATGAAACTTCGGGCTTGTCTACATACAGCTTTTGTGCTGCTATAACTATACTGGCTTAGAAACACATTCCCATAATGAGAATAAGTTATAAGCACTTGCTATAACTTCATCCACACTAGGGAACTGCACCACTTCAGCTGTATCTGTTTCTAAAACGATATAGCAGTACAAAAACAGTGTGTAGACTACCCCTTGATGAAGCAGATCCAAGCTTGACAGCAAAAGGAGCAAAATTGTATCCCCTTGAGGGATCCAATGGGGCCATGCTCACAGTTGCCCATAGGAGGGGAAACCATGTGGTGCCATTGGATCCCACAAGGGTGCGTTTTGAGAAGCCAAGCCTGCTAAGTGGGATTAGAGGACAGCACAGCTGTACCAGCTTGTTGTTAGAGGCCTTACAATAAAATGAGTTTTTCCAGGTAATTGGTGATATTATGATTGTTTGTTAGTTGTGTTATGGTAACACCCAGAGATCCTAATCCAGACTGGAGATAAACTGGTCTTGCAGATACTCTGTCTTCTGAGGGAGGATTGCTTTACCTCAGTCAGAACAACAAGGGTCCTTTCTAAACGTACAGCTGCAATGGTATGCAAAGAAATCTACCTAGCTATCACCTTGGCTCAGTCCTTGTAATAATAACAATATTAAGCACTTACAATAGCCCTCCCAAAACAACCTTTTAGTCAGCTGTCCTCTTTCCCCTCTCTCTTCTGCCACCTCAGAGAAACTTTTCCCCCTGGGAAGTCTCCATCACTGTTTTGTGATGGCAGTAAGATTCTCTCCGGGTGATGCTGGCTGTGCTAACTTTGAGTCAGCAGCATCACCAGAGCCTGGAGAGTTGGTCTGTCAGTAGAAAGTCCTTCTGAATTCCCATTTCATTGCTTGGAGCCAAGAATATAAGAACAAAGATAATCTTCAGAGCTTTCAAGGGACTGGGGTTTTGAAGTCTTGTTTGTAATTAGCATAATTAGTTGACAATTTTATTTTAACCTGGATGGAACTGCGAAAAAAAACAACGCCAGAATAATCCATTGATTTAAAAAAAAAAAACAAAAAAACACATTGCTAAGAACACTCCCCTTTCCCAGGCTGCAGTAGGCTGAAAGGTAAATATTCTTCTTTGGGCTTTGCTGAGAAATCACCTTTTCCATCTCAGGAACTTTAAGTGTTACATTTTGATTAAATTATTAATGAGTTAAAGTCCTGGCCTGAGGTGCTCCTTCTCTGTATGAAATGTTGTCAAAATCTGTCATTCAGCTTTTGAAATGCTTTCCTTGAAAACAAAGGTAAAGTTTGCATCACTGAATGGCATAAATGATTTGTTATGTTTGGTTTTTCACGTACTGTGTGTTTTTATTCCTAAGCATCAAACTGTTAGCCCTGCCGCTATTACCCACTACGGAGAAAGTCTTTGCTTTGGTTTTACCTAAGCAGACGTCACCTGTTTATCAGTCTGATCTTTGGAAAAGATTACCTGTGTTTAAGAGTGTGTATGTGTATATTAAATTCTGCAATTTGATTGGATCCACTACAAACTCCTGATGGTTTTTCCTTCCTATTTAAATTCAAAACCATTAACTCAAGAATTGTCAATTTTTGTTTTCCTTCCTTTTATTGTATAGTAGCTAGGAGCCCTCTTGAAGATATCCCTGGCTGGTCTCATAATGCCCTTATTGCCAGCCAAAACCACTCCTTCCCTCCAGGTCACTACTGTTTCATCATGGTAGGAATTAGTAGGCAACAAAGTCTCCAGTGTAGTTAGCCCTCTTGCTCAACTATTTATATTGAGCTTGGGCAGGAAAGGAGCACCCCTGTACTGTGTGGAGGGAGCTGCTTTCTCAGCCTTGCAGATTTGCTTTTACATAAAAAGATTCTGGGTGATGACGCACTGGCTGCAGTGTGTGTTCTTCCGAGCTCTGGGCATTCTGTGTGTTCAGAGAGGAAAAGCTACTGGAGAGAAATGGGCAGTTAGACCAAACCAAATTGTTTGATCTTTGCTCCTCCAGAACAAACATATTGTGCTGATCGAAAGGCAGAGTGGCACAGTCAGGTTTCCTTTATTCCTTCTTGGTGCACTGTACTGACACGCTTTGTCATGCTTGTGTTCATGGCATTCAGCGCTAAGGCAAAAGCCCATCCATGATCTTACTGCTAGGCTTTGTCTATACTACACGGCCATGTCGCTAAAAGTCGGGCAATGTAGCTGCTGTTTGTCAGCACTTTTGCCAACAAAATACTTCCACCCCCAGTGAGCAGCGTTTCTGTTGTCGACAGGAGAGCGCTCCTGCAGACAACGCACTGTTCACACTGACACTTGCCACGAAAAAAGTTTTGTCTTTCGGGGGGCGTAAGCACCTCTGAATGACAAAAGTTTTGTTGCTCAGTTGCCAGTGTAGACATAGCCTTAGTGTCTCGTGGGCAGAGGAAAGGGAAGCGAGACTGTAAAAGCTGCTGCCTTCTCCTGTGCTCTGTGCAGATGAAGCGATCGCCACTTACACAAGTGCTAGTTGCAAGGCATCATTCTCTGTTTCTCTCCCTGTTTAGTGAGGAGCCGATGCCAGTGCAGTCAAAATACAAACAGCTCATGCTCTGACCGTGTTTAATAATAACACAGCTTTTAAAAGTATTGTTTCAACGGGTAAAATTGAGTTTCAGTGGGTAAAATTATTTTTCTTAATTTATTTTCCCTTTACGCTGAGCTAAGCAAAGCCTGTTTGTCAGTAGTATGGTGCTCCAACTTGGTCTGCGACGACCTCTGCAGCTGTGATTGGCAGTCTCGCTGGTCAGGAAAGAACTTACGCTTGTAAGCTAGGACTGAGCAGAACAAATGCCATAGGACAGCTTCAGCTCCCTCGAGAACAAAGGCTAAAAAGGTGAAAGAAGTGCAATTACAGGAGGTTTCCAGCACAGAACGTTAATTAGCTACTAAATAGCATTTAGCGCAGTTCACTGTGGGGAAATTTATGTTTTGAAAGCAAACAGATCAATGGAAAGCTCATGGAACAAGGTTTCAGAAAATCCACGTTGGCACTTGAGCACTTTGCTGTGACATCTTATGAAATCTCTCTACCAAAGACAATGTGGATTTACCTAGTAAGTGAGAGACTGACAGTCTGCTGTGTCCCCACTTGCTCACATGTTTGTCCTTGTGTGTCTATGTATGTTTATTTTGACATAAACTTAAGAAATCACAGTAAAGAAAGTAATTATTTATTTTAACCATTTGCAGAGATCAGTGTGAACTGAATCTGCATAAGCGTGTTAAGATTATACAAAGCTTTTTGCATCTGTTCCAGATCTTATGAGCCTAAGGGTGACCTTAGTGCAGGTTTTAACCTAGTTACTACTCCCTGCCAGCCGAGTCTGAATGAATTTTAAAATATTGTGGAAACACCATCTTGTGGCTCTGTTTCAGTGAGAGAGTTTTGTGACAGCTGTTTTAGCGTTTCCAGAACAGTGTGCCCATCAGAGTTCTGGAGTCCTTCCTCTGACCACTGTTCCCAACAAGCAAAAGTATGAAGTCAGGTCTGTTTCATTTCTGATGACTAATCTGTCCCCACTGCATGCCGAATGGGCGCCTACGTTGTTAGAGAAGCGGATTAGAAAACGTTGCATAAAGTGGCATGGCAGGGGGTTGGCTTTATACCTGCCACTTGCCTTGGTTTGCACACCATGATTTCACAGTGGAACCCATTCAGAGCTCCCTCAAAGCCTGTTCAGATGTATTGGCCTTTTTAAGAGCCAAGGGGTCACAGCTTCAGATTCACTTAATTCCCAGAGTAGTGATGTTTTTCTTTGGGGCTGGGCATGGTTGGAGGGGGGGAGGGTTGATCTAAACCCAGGCTCTCCTTTAGTCCAAATGTATTGTTGACCCAGCTTGCCTCTTCGCTTGTGGGAAAGCATAGTCTGACTCACTTTCTCTACTAGGTATTGGGTTAAAAGGCTTGTCTATAATTTACCACTTCACTAGGCAAAGTTTCAAGCATGGACGTGGAAACCATTTTCCAAAGTCTGCGTGCATGAAACTAGGCTTGGTGGGCCCCCTTGTAAGTGGGTATCAGGAAATATGCCCTCTCAAGGGAGGCACTGCCCCAGAGGTGTATGCATTTGTTACTTTTTTTTCTTCATCATTCTGGCTACAGAGAAAACATAACAAATGAGGTCTCCAGTCAGTGATGCCTTCTCAGTGTGCCCACAGATCCTGTCCTGGTCAGGGCCCTGAGCAGCTGGACACTGTGCTGAAGAATTCTCTAGGCCTGTGGGGCAAAAAGTCCTTCCCCCTCGTACCTTGTCCGCTCTGTGCTGGTGCAGCTGCTGCAGTCACCTGCCGAGCATCTTTGCTCCTGTTACCCGGGATGGAAGAACAGGGGAGCCGTCAGCCGCCATGCACAGCAGTATGAGGGGCACCTGCAGATCTGAGTTCTGTGACACAGGATGGGGAGGGGAGGCAAGTGCCCCTAGATTGGCTCTCCAAACTGCACCTATCGCACTACGATAGACATCTGCCCCTCTGCAGAGTACAGGCAAGATTTCCCGCCAAGGGTTTGAACTGCCTCTATCTCAAAGGGTTAAGCCTCTGTCTTAATTTTGCCATTCAATACTGCTGTATTTCTGGGAGACGTGGACAGTCTCCACCACCTTCCTAAAGCCTATATGCTCTTTGAGCACTGGCTGCAAGTAGGGTGGCTCTGCTGGAAGTGATCTGGATGATGCACTTTAAAATCCATTCTGTCTGGAGTGACATTTAGTGACTTCTCAGCACTGCATAGTGTTCTGACTTTATAGCTCTGTTAGCAAAAGCCATTTGTCCGCCAGGAGAGACTAAAGTGACTGTCAAGTGATTGCAGAACCTAGATCTCTGGTTAACGTACTGCTGGTTTTGCCCCTCTCTGTTGTGTAGGGAGACATGTGACAATCACATGACCTGCTCAAACAGCTCCACTTCCAGCCTTGACACCAGTGCCCAATTCCAGGAGAACAACAGGCAAGCTCAGAACACCAGATGGGACGAACAGCAGAAGGTGTTTGCCCTAGAGCAGATCTGTGGGGTCTTCAGAGTGGACCTTGGTCAAATGAGGTCCCTTCGCCTTTTCTTTAGGTAAGAAATGTAGTTCTACATCTTCTGTCCTTGTTGTTGCCTCCACCCATCACTGTGACGTGTGTGTGTGTGTGTGTGTGTGTGTGTGTGTGTGACTTGTCAGGGCAGTGGGAGCTAGGTTGTCTAGAGACCAGTTGTTTCAAAAAGTTTCTTCTGGAGCCTTTCTCCAGTAGTGTTCTCCATCTGAATCCAAGTGGCAGCCTGCTAAACTAGCTTACCTCCATGCAGAATCCTTTCTGGCCCTTTAGGAAATCTTTGAAGGTGCACAGTGCTGGTGTTACCTGTATACAGAAGATCAAGAATAGCTTGAGAGTGAGGGAACAGCTGTCTCTTCAGTACCTCCCCTCCCCCATCTCCTCTGTGCTCTCACTTCTCTTCCCTCTTCTGTCTTCTTCCTAATTATAAATGCGTGGCTTTCCTCTCCCCAAGCCTTTTGTGTTGGGCCCTCAGAGGGTGTCATTTGCAATCAGAGAGCCCCTATCCCTAGGAAGCAGTTCTGTGCATACTGTCTGAGTGTTGCTAGACTGGGTTCTGTCCCTTAGCACCTGGCAGGAATTTAGTTCCTTCATGTAATCAAAGTGTTTTGAACTGGAAGGGGAAGGGTTGGGAGCAATGCTATCTGGCATAGACAGAGTCACTCTTTAAGGGGCAAGGGCACAGAACATCCCCTGCTGTCACTGGGGCCACATGAAACCTCATTCCCTGTGCTTCAGAAACATTCTGCCTCCGTCAGGAAGAGGTAGCTTTGTGTTTGTGCTCTTCTCTCTCTCATTTCTCTGCGTTGTTTTCTAGTCTAGCCTGCTGTCCACCCTCACCCCAAGTTCTCCTAGGGCACAAAACCAGCTCTTAAATGTGCATTGTTCTCCCCCTTTGATTGCTCTTCAGCGATGAGGCATGCACCAGTGGGCAGCTGGTTGTTGCTAGCAGGGAGAGTCAATACAAGATCTTCCACTTTCACCATGGTGGCCTGGATAAACTGTCTGATGTGTTTCAGCAATGGAAATACTGCACGGAGACCCATCTCAAAGACCAGGTAACTGAGCAAGGCCTGGTGAGGCACAGATGTACCAAAAGATGCAGGGTCTATCTGTGAGACCTATGTTTTTAGGCAGAGGTGGGCTAGGGCTGATTAAAGTTGTGTATTAATGCAACAAACCCATTGTTCCTTTCTGGTATACTTGGACAATTTTAGGAGATGCAAGTGCAGACCAAATCGCCACTCTCTGATGCACCTGTCTGTTCTCTCCCATTCCTGCTGCTCCTGTGGAGAGGGGGATATTATCCAAAAGGCCTGTTTAGGTGTCTGCTTTGCTTGATGCCATAGCTAGAGGGGCTGGTGGTGTTAGGCCACTAGATGGCTGGGAAATCAGCAATATTCAATCTGCAGTTCTCTGCGTCTCCCATCCATTTTGTGAAGCCTGGCACATTGCATTTGAAAATAATGTTTTGACAAGTCACCTTGCCATATTTTGCTCAATCTACATACAGATGTGATAAGAGCTCTTTAATTATCTGTTTAAGATAGTGTATGTGCTTATTAGAAAGTGATTTTTTAAATTCCTTCCTTCTCACCGAGCCCCCTGCTGCTTTCCTTATTACAGTAACATGGGCTCACTTTTGCAGTGAGCAACCTTTGATTTTTACATTAAATGTCAGCTGCAGTTTTGCACTGGGACCATGAGTCCTTAGCGAGAGCCTAGCAGTGCAGCTCTGGCTTGCCTAACAGCAGTCCTTTTGTCTGGCCAATCATATGGAATTTATCGCAGCCATTCCTGGCAGAGTGAAGTTTTGCTGTAAGCAGCATTAATTTGGGATACGGTTGGGGGAGGAGTGGAAAGAAACTGTTTTTCTAAGTGAAGCTGTTTTGTGGCTCTCTGATTTTTAATGGCTCCAATTACTCTTGCTGTTTTAATGGCTGGTGTTCTACAGAAACCTTCCCCTCCCTCCTGAACGTTGGGTCTTGGCTGTTAATCCTAAGGGAGCTGTGCTAACTGGGTCTCCTGCTTTAAAAGCAGTTGGTTTAGGAACTTTGCTGCTCTTCTGTCTCCCATTCAGCAGCTTACTGATGAGAAGACATGTATGCAGTTCTCAATCCGCCGCCCCAAGCTGCCGTCCTCCGAGACACATCCAGAGGAGAACACGTACAAGCGTCTTGATGTCACTGCCTGGCTCAATCACCTGAATGAATCCGGACAGGTGGAAGAGGAGTACAAGCTGCGCAAGGTGAGGGGTTTGGCAGCTGCTGCCTTGGTCTGCTTGCTCTTTTCTTCGAGGAAAAGGCCCCAGGTAGAAGCTGAAGCAGTTTGCTTCCTGCTTTGGCAGGCACTGGTTGTCTTTATACTGTGAGACTATTATTTATACTGCTTGGTTGGAGGTCTCGCTGGGACTGCAATCAGGTCAGCTACAGGCAAAATAATGGAACATCTTTCTAAGCAGAGAGGGTTTGCTGTCCTGCCTCTGCCTTCTGCCTGCTGGAATAAGTGGACTAGTGTCCAGTCCCAGACATGCTTGTACAATGCAGTGTGAACAAACCAAAGAAAGCAATCAAGGCGCCTGTGTAAAATAATTCAAGGGTTTGGGGGAGTACTGTGTCCAACTCCTTAGAGGAAAAGTGTGCAGAGAAATGCAGCGTCCCCAGGATTGGGGATTAAGCCGTGACATGAGAGCGACATGTTAATCGTAGAGCTGCTCTGGGGGTGGGGTATTGACATTGAAATGAGCCCGATTTGTGTCTCGTGTGGGAATAGAAGGCCAATGCTTTCCCTCTAAACATGTGCAAATTGCAGGAGTTTGAATCAAGGCATCACTTGTCTGGCGGCTTTGCTGCTCTCCTCAGTGCAAGGGCTGGTGGTTTCTCGATGCAGTGTTTGGAAATTTAAAAAATTGTATTTATTGCCACTTTTGCACCTTCCTCCAGGCCATTTTCTTTGGTGGAATTGATGTGTCTATCCGAGGTGAGGTCTGGCCCTTCATGCTGCGGTATTACAGCCACGAGTCCACGTCGGAGGAGAGGGAGGCGCTGAGGGTGCAGAAGAGGAGGGAATACTTGGAGATCCAGCAGAAGAGGTGACCAGGGAGAGGCCCCACCCTACTCTCCTCTTCTCCTCTCTCTGATCCCGATCAAAAATGTACCAATACTGACTGACAGCCCTGCCCTGCGGCCCTCAAGGGGCACCTACTAGGGAGGCGGGACTAAGATTGATGGGTAAAGGGACCTTCTCTGCCATGGCTGACTTTCTGAGCACATGGAGCTGGGGCCATCTCGTTCATGTCAGGTCATTCGAATTCTTTGAAGCAGGCTTGCCCAAAGCAGCAGTTGTAGTTGCCTGGGTATTGCTCAGATGAGCAGCTGCTCCAAGCAGATTTGGGAGTGGTGAGAGATGTCTGGAGAGGGAGGGACTGGTCTCTGCCCGCAATGTAATGCCCAGAGTCTTTCCTGATTGGGCCCTTTGTTCCTTGTTCACTTGTGGCTATCTGATGCACTCAGTCACTGCTTAATTTTCAGGCTTTCGATGACTCCAGATGAACACAAAGAGTTTTGGCGTAACGTGCAGTTCACGGTTGACAAAGATGTGGTGAGGACTGACCGCAGCAATCAGTTCTTCCGCGGCGAGGACAACCCAAATGTGGAAACCATGAGGTGATGCTGCTTTAAGCTGGACAATGTCTTTCCCCATTACCCTAAGCAAGGACTCTTACTGAATATAGAGAAAACTCTGTAAGGAGCGCTGTAGCCTAGGGAGAGCACCTGCCTTGGGGGTGCTAAGGGATACCACGCGTAGGGCAGCCTACCTCCAGTGATGGACATGGGGCCCCATTCAGCCCCGTCCCTAGTTCCCCTACCCTCATCACCTCTTTCTGGCTGTATTGACCTTGCCTACACCCATTTGGACAGAGAAGCCAAGAGGTGGGAGCTGAAAGGTGAAGGCAGCCTGGGAATTGAGTTGCTGCTGCTGGAGTGTGACAGGAGATTGGATTGTGGTGGGTGGCAGGTTGTATGCAGTGCCCAGCTTCTCACTGACCAGTGGAAGGCCGAGCACTCTAGTACCTGAGCATGGGCATGTGGCCCTGTGTATGCCACACCCTGGCTTTTGAGTGTGCTTAGTAACTAGTTGGCTTTGTGGCTGAACACAGTGGATCTGAGCATCGCAGATGGGCATGGGGGCACCCTTGCCCCTCGGGCTCCTCTGTTCTTTACAACTTCAGCTCCTGTTCTGACCTTCTCTCTCTTTTCCTTTCTCTCTCTTACATTGTTGCTGCACACATATGCCCTCACGTGTGCTCCTGTTCTCTGTCACCCCACAGCTGCGTGGGGCAAGGGGTCTCTGTCCGCTGGAGTTTTCTTGGAGCCAGGCCATGAGTGCTTTCGCAGCTGAGCCACCTCGTGTTGCTTTCCCCATCCTGAATGTGCCTCTCCTCTGTCCCACTTCTCTAATGAAGCCAGCCCCCAGCTTGGGAAATGGGGACTCAATGAGTTCTGCCTAGATTCTGATCTCCAATTACTGTGTGCCATTCAGAATCCCTGTCAGCTAACCAGAGACCTCTTCTGAACCAGCCCAAGATAACCTAATCCCCTAGGTCAGTGCCTTAGACATGGTGCTTTCACTAGAAAGCACGCCCCAGTCACCATTAGATGCATCTGTATGGGATGCCAGGTCTTGTGGAGCTGCTCAAAGGGTCACTTGTTTTCCAGATTCCAGTTGTGTCCTTAAATGGCAAGAGATTTATTGATCTTTTGCATCCTGTCTGACTCTGTATTTGGGGGGGGGGGGCGTGACTGAGGTCAGCTGTTACTGGCACCCCCTGGATCTCACCATCTCCTATTGAATGTCTCCTCTAGGAGAATCTTGCTGAACTATGCAGTGTATAACCCTACCATTGGCTACTCCCAGGGGATGTCCGACCTGGTTGCCCCCATTCTGGCAGAAGTCTTGGATGAGTCGGACACTTTCTGGTGCTTCGTGGGTTTGATGCAGAACACTATCTTCATCAGTTCCCCCCGGGATGAAGATATGGAGAAACAACTGGTGAGCTCTGAGCAGTGGGCTCTCTGTTCCCTTCCTTAACACCCTCCGAGCCTCCTCAAAAAATGCCATAAAACAAATACACAAAACCATTTGCAAGGCAGCGACTGTGGCTCCCAGCTTGCCAAGCCATAGTCCAGGGAGAGCAAATGCACTGAGGGTGACAGGCGCCCTGGGTGAACTGAGCTGAGTTAGTGGCAGCTATTAACAGGACGTTGTCAGATTAAAAAAAAAATTTTTTAATTGCAGATTCCCTGTAAACCGTAAATGGTTCTTACTCAATTTATCTTTTACACTCTAACATACTCTGCTCTGGGGCTACTGGTCGCTTACCCTTTGCACTTCACTCAGCTTGGACAATGGAAACCCACCAGTCAGCTTCACTTCCTTGTTCCGGGATGGTAGCATAATTCTGAAGCATTCAGGTAAGAACATAAGAATGGCCACACTGAGTCAGGCCAAAGGTCCATCCAGCCCAGTATCCTGTCTACCGACAATGGCCGATGCCAGGTGTCCCAGAGGGAGTGAACCTAACAGGTAATGATCTAGTGATCTCTCTCCTGCCATCCATCTCCACCCTCTGGCAAACAGAGGCTCAGGACACCATTCCTTTACCCATAAGGAATTATAGGTTTCAAACATGGCAGAAGAAAGATTCAGTACAAATCGCAAACTTTCTCACTGGTAACTTGTTTTAAATCTGCCAGGAAAACATTTCTTTTAACTTAAAGGTTGTATAAACGCCTCCCACCCCCTTTTTCTTTTCTTTTTTTAAAAACAAAAAACTAAGTATTGGGCCTAATCTGCGTAATGGTTCCTTTTGAAAACGAGAGCCTCTGGACACTTCTGACTTCTCAGACTGCAGAGGGAATGCTGAATCCTTTCTGGTTATCATCCTGGGCAGTCCCACCATTTCTCTCCCAAACCCAAGAAGTGACGTCCTGGTCACCATGGCTCCATTCAGCTTCCATCTCACTGCGCCAAATTTCTCTGGAAGTGACTGGGGACATGTGACTCGTTACTGTACAGCTCCAGGCATCGCTAACATGCTGAATGCGTTAATTTTGCAAAGTAACTTTCCCAGCGTTTAGTCTCGGCTAAAAGAAGCTACCAAAACCAGCCCCTCCTTCCTGGGTTTCCAACTCCAAGCTCCCTGCCGCAGCCCAGCTCCCAGGCTTCCTTTTCATTAGCATCATTAAGATAAAACCTGTCATGGAGATTTTCTTCTCTCTCGGCTCTTCCTTCCTAAACTTCCACGGTGGCCTCAAGGCCCTGTCTCCACTGACAGCATAACCGAGTCTGGCCTGTGACAGCACAGGCCATGTCCCGAATACAGTCGTGGAGGGGAAAGGATGGGGCCCACTTCCAGCGTGCAGTGTTGAGTGACTCCCAGTGGGAGGGAGCAAGCTGCTGCTGTGCTCCTGGGGTGGGGGTGCCGGGGAGCGTCCAGGCAGTGGCTCCGCTGAGTGACAGCCTGTGTTTTCAGATGTACCTGCGAGAGCTGTTGCGACTCATGCACCTGCGCTTCTATCAGCACCTCGTCTCCCTGGGGGAGGATGGCTTGCAGATGCTTTTCTGTCATCGGTGGATCCTCCTCTGTTTTAAACGCGAGTTTCCGGACGCTGAGGCTTTGCGCATGTGGGAAGCATGCTGGGCTCATTATCAGGTTAGACCCCAGACGATGGGTGCAGGACATGATGGGGCGGGAGCGTTCCCTTTGCTGAGTACTGCTGGCGTGCCATGCGCTGGGTAGCTGTGGCTGCAGGTATGCAGCCTCCCTTCCACTCCCCCCCATCTGCCTGTGAGGCACTTAAAGCATGATTTTCCAGTCTTGACAATCTGTTGGGTTGATCCCCTGCCACTTGCCTCAAAGGTAACTTAAATTAAAGGAAATTGCACACTGATTGGCTCATTACTGCGTTCGTGGGCTGATCTTGCTGCTGTCCCAACTGATCAGTTTGAAGAGTTGGTGATTCACTGAAAGTTCAGCTGCAGACTGTTTTCCTCAAGTCCTGAACTGCAGCTCTGAGGACTCGCAAAGGCTGGTTTCCAGGTTTCCTGCGAGACTAGCCAGAGGACCAAGTGGCAGGGAGAGCATGAAACTGAGCTCCTCTCTGTCCCACTCCTGGGAGCGAGAGGACACAGACAGCTGGACTGGTTTCTTCAGCAGGCTGCATTATGGGGTGTTCATTTCTGTATTTACCTGCAGGAGGGAGGAGCAGGGCATGTGTGTGAGAGGGAGGGGAGTATCTGCCTAAGGGGACAGTTCCTCTTGGACAGGGTGGTGACAACTCTACAAGACTCATTCTTAGCATCAGGACTGTGGAGCTTGTTGGGTGCTGGTTGACTGGTGCGGTCATGTGACTGTCACCCCTGTATTACCTCTCAGTGGTGCGTGATGCATTCTTCCCCTTTCCCTCTGTGCAAAAAATAAGCGAGCATTAAGGCCCAAACATTTGTACAAACGACTTGTGATTTTGGATGCCTGAACTTCCAGGCACTTAACTCGAGACACTGCAAAGGGGCCTGACTCATCAGAATGGGCAGAGCACCCCTCCTCTGATGATCAGGCCCCTGAATGGTATGTCCAGCTGGGCACTTCTGAAAAGCGTGGTCCAAACTTCACCTCTGTCCTTGCAAGGTAGCAGATGTGAGTGACTCAGTTACAGTGCAGGATCCTCCGACTGCTCCCCCATTTGGATGTGCCACAGCTGGAACTGGAGCAAGCGTGAGAGCAAACGGTGCTCCTTTCAGAAAGAGGAATCTCTCCGTGTGGAGCTAGCGGGAGCTCTAGTCTAGCCAGTCCTCCGCCTTCCCCTCCTGTAATCCCCAACTCCTGCTTTCTCCTTGCAGACGGACTATTTCCACCTCTTTATCTGTGTGGCCATCGTGGTGATTTACGGAGATGACGTCATTGAGCAGCAGCTGGCCACTGACCAGATGCTGCTGCATTTCGGTAACCTGGCCATGCACATGAATGGGGAACTTGTACTCAGGAAGGTAAATGCCAACGTGCTGACGTCAGCTGAACCAGTAGCCCCAGAGACGCGTCAGCTTTTCAGGAGCACCAGTGGTTGACGCTACAGCTCTCTCCCGTTCCCTCGTATCCTTCCGCTCGCCCTGCACTACTTGCAGACGTCGAGGGTGGGATGCTGGGGTTAGCTTGGAGTCCATCCTTAGGCTGACTTGTTCGGGAGTCCATTGATCGTTTCAGGGGGTCTGCGAGGCACCAGCCCTGTACAAGAGAGCGTAATTAACACAAACTCAAGGGTGTAGAAATGGGGGCCCCTGCTGCTCATCTTGGTGTCCTGGCTCCCAGTCTAGCTCAGCCAGAAGTGACTGCAGATCACATGACACTGATTGGGGTGGGGGGATGGGGGAGGGAGGGAGGGAGGATGTGAAATGTGGTGATGGGGTCAGGTCAGTTCCTAGTGATCAGTAAACAGCAACACAGTTGGGACTAATTACCCTCCCTCCCATGCATCCATCCTGCCCCTCCCCCCCGCTTGCTGTTGGCAGCTTCAGCGGAAAGGCTGGGGAGTAAATAAGATGGGGAGACTGAAATTCCCTCTTATCTTCGCATCCCTCAGAACAGGGCTGAGGCATGGTGGTAGGCAGTCTGAGGGAATCTTGAACTGCAGCCCAGGCTGGACCGGTTCTGTGGTTAACAACAGTATTTCAGCATCCAGGGCCAGGAGCCTGGTGCTGCTGACGAATCCTGAATTCCCAGGCTGGAAACTCTCCCTAAGCCACGTTTAGCTTTCATGCATGAGCCTAAGATTTGCGTTCCTCTCATGGCTGGGTTATTGTAGATCTTGAAAATATTTAACACTTCCAGTGTAGCTTTATGTGAGTGTTACACAGGCTGGACCATTGGGCAGCCCAAGCTCTGGCTGTATTTCTAACGGGTTATATCCTTCTCTCCCGTGCCAGGCTAGGAGTTTGCTTTATCAGTTTCGCCTGTTACCCCGGATCCCCTGTAGCCTGCATGACCTGTGTAAGCTGTGTGGGACTGGCATGTGGGACAGTGGCTACATCCCTGCTGTGGAGTGTTCTGGACACCACCCTGAATCTGAGAGCTGCCCTTACGGGGGGATGGTGGAAGTGCCTTCTCCCAAACCAGGAACTGAAGGCAAGAGGGGACCGAAAACACGGGAGGTCTTCACTTTCCGCAAATAGCTTCCACTGAAGGTGTGTTGGCAGTGGGAGAAATGGGCTCGTTAGGAAAGGTGAGGTTGAGTACACTGAAGGAAAAAATGAAGTGGAAGTTTACCAAGACTCCTGAGAAGGCAGATGGGAGGAGAATGGAGACACTTCACAACAGGGAGCAAATTCCATTGCACTGGGTCCTGGAACCTGAATGAAATTTAACAAACCAGGAACAGTGTCCGTGTCTCTCTTTGTTGGGTTTGGTTTTATGTGCAAAATATGAAGTATTTATAGATTCCCAAGCCTCTGCCCATTGGATCAGGATCACTAGCAGCCAAGAACTTTCTCACTGCTAGGAAACCAGAATACTAAAGAGAACCAAGTGCAACCAGCAGCATTTGTGGGAAGAGTAGTGAGAGTGGAGCCCTGGCGAGACCTCACTCTGACATCCCTCCATCTTGAACTTACATGTCTTGCTTCAACCAAAACACACAACTCAGTGGCTTCTGTTTAAATCCATGATGATCACTTTGAATATATCTGCCAAAAAATAAAATTGCAAACTTTTGGGATTGTGGGGTAGGTATTTCATTGGTCAGTGTTGTGGGACCAGTCACCCAGAGATCTTTCTTTTATAAAGTATGCGAAGGCAAACTTGGGTGATCTTCCATCTGTCCTGAAACCACTCTGCTGTAGGTCTCGCAAGCACGGCTTGTCCGTATTCTGAGTATGTCACGGTCCTCTTTCCAAGGGTTCGCTTCTTTGTCCATCACATTCTTCAGCAAAACTTCTTCCTCATCCTGGTAGGTGCAGACTAGAGACATTGGTTTTGAAACATCTGTTTCCAGTGTCTGGCCTCAGGTATCTGCAGGTTTCCAGGTAGGCTCCTGTGCTTCTGACCCCCCAAAGTGTTTTATGTCCATATCCCTGTCGTCACTGGGCTGCACACCAGCTGGTGCACGTGAGGCACTCTGTTTCTTCAGAGTGAAAAGTGAAACAAACCGCAGTGCAGCAGCCCACGCTCAGCTCTGTCTTTGCCGTCAGTTTTCGATTCTGTTTTTGAGTGAGGAGCAAGTTTCTCCAGTCCCACTCTCCAAAATCTGTGTGTCAACTGCAGATACTGGGATGGAGTGGGGCACCTGGGAGTTCCTTAACAGATCCACTGGACTTTCAAAAGTACGTCCTGGGGGTTACAGTGTGGCCTCTGTAGAAATGTGGGCCAAAGAGACATGGGAGAGTGGCTGCCCTGGGAGTGTAAAGAGAGTCCCAGTGTGGGGACAGGTTACATGGGGCTGCACTGGACACTGGCACTCCCGCCTTCCAAGCACATCACTACTTACGTACCGTGGTCTGTAGGCTTTTGAGTCTTTTCCCAGTTGCTATCTCTTCCCCTCCATGGTAGCACACGGTCTCTGCTGTGTCTCTGAGCTGGGCTGGTAAGTGGTCTGGCAAGGTGCAGAACAGGGAGACCATTTTGATTTCTAGGCTTTGCCTGTTGTGTGTGGGTTTTTCCCTAAGTTAATTTATTTTGTGATCAATATTGACAGATGCGTGACAAACTCCCTGTTCTCCAGGCTGGGTCCCTGTGGGGCTGCAGCAGCTACACACCCACATGACAAGCAATTCTTTCCATTGCGTTTGCTGCAGAGATCCTGTTTGAATCCTGCTTGGGGCAACTGAAGTCAGTGGGGAGCAGGGATGCAGTTTAGAACCTTCTACATAGCCAGTAAATGTCCAGTGTTTGGCTACCTTTGTAAGGGAAGGGAGAGGACTAAACCCTAAGCAGGCTATACCCCTGATGGGAAGGCTTGGCTGTTCTGAAGCAGCTGGGAATATTCGGCCACACTTGTTGCTCACCTGCCTGAACTGCCTCCAAAGCCCAAGCTAGTGTTGTACACTAGTTATCCCAACTAGGACCGGTTACGAGGCCCACTGCCGTTATGAACGCAGGAGAGCTGCACAATTCCAAGTTTCAGTCTCTATGTAATATGCAAAAAACTTGTGTGCGCTCGGCTGTCGCCCTCATTTTATATATAAGGTTTCGTCTCCTCAGGCAGAGGCTGGTGGGCTGCTCTGCTGTGAAGCAGGGAGTTCTCCAAAGATTCCCAGAAGCTTCAAAGAAATAGTAAAGATTTGACTCTGGCTTCTGTGGATGGGGTGCGGTCAGACCTGATGCTGACCCTTCCCTGAGAGGCACTGCAGAGTCTGGTAGGGCTAGGCAGTTCACCGCAGTGGTCTGGACTGATCCCCCTGGACTTGGGTGCAGGGCCAGTGTTAATGTGGGTGGCAGGCTGTGTCAGACAAGCACCATGTGCCTTGCCCTTCAGCTGTGATTTCAGGAGACCACACTGGCATGTTCATTTAGCTGCAAGTGGTGGAGACTGACTTAACTTCAGTAAATGACGTATGCAGACTAGTGCCAGGGAGCCATCTGCCAGCCCACCAGCTTCCCCAGAGCTAGTGGAGAGTAAGACCCAGCACTAACAAGACTGCTGTTTCCTATTGAGGGAATAGGAACAGAGCACCCCCTGCTGCCTGCATTTCCTAGTACAGCACTCTATGAATGACATGAACCATAGCTGGGCACTTATGCCACGTACAGTTTTAGCCAATGTTCAAAAAGCGTGGGGGTGTCAGCTGGTGTTCTGAGCTGCTAGTGACTGAGTAGCGTGGGCAGGAGCTCCAGATACCTGCCACTTGGGCACAACAAAGGAAAAGCCTGATTTACTCCCTAACACAGTAACCTGAAGCGATCACCGGACACACCTACCAAAAGACCCAGAGCAGGTTTTGCTGCAGGAATTGTTGTTCCCAGCCAATGAAAGGTAATGGGAAGACACAAAGTAGATAATAGTTTTAAATTATAGTTTCCCCTTTCCACCATTAAAAGGCCATTCAGCAGTGGAAATCATTCGGGGTCGTTTGGTTCAAACTCTGATGGAATTTTCCAGCATATGTAAAGAGCTGATTTAAAAAAAAAAACAACACACACACACACCCCATGCACTTAAGTGACATCTGTGTGTAGGAGCATAATTAAACAAGCAGTGTGTGTTACCTGCCCAAGATCATATCCATGCCTGATGTTACCTGCTGGTCTCATTAACAGATTGAATCTTCAGGTGTCCCTTTACTGCATGTTGTCCACAACTTGACCATTGCTGACAGTTTCTCTTCTTATACTGAAATAGTGAAAAACCCAAGAATACTCAGAGTAGTAAGGAGACTATTACTGAGATGCTAACTTGGGCTGCTTCTTGTTTACCAGGTACTGTAATAACCATATCCTGGATTAACTCGACTCCCGGGTCAAGGTGTTCATTAGCTCTGGCTACCATTATGGTTGAATTCACAGAACACCCATAAACTCTTTCAGTGCAAGATGTGAATTCTGTAGTGATGGGAGGTGTTGCCCTGGCAGAGGTGCTCAGGTTACCGTGTTTGCAGGCAGTATGGGTGGTGGATCGTGAGGGGTGCAGGGACTTGCGTATTACATAGGCTGAAACGTGTAATTGTGCAGCTCTCCTGCATTCGTAGTGGCTCAGTCCCATTTCACTAATGGTAAACAACACCCAGCGTCTGCAGGCGTGGTGCTCAGGTATGCTGTGCTGCTGGCACCATCCCTGCTCTTTCACAATGTTTTGTACAGCTTGAGAACTCCACAGTGCACACAGCTTGACAGAACAGAGAGCACTGTGAGTGGATGGGACAAGGCCAATGCAGGTGACAGTAAGGGCTGGCTGAGGCCAGAGGGCAAGCCGTGTGAGGAGTCCCAGCTCCTGGAGTGCTCAGTCTGGATGAGACATTGAATCCCACGGGTGTAGAGGGGATGAAATAGCCCAATTCGCATGTGTGTTACGTGGACGTTTTAGTCTCTGTGCCACCTGTGGCCTCCAGCTGAATCTGGCTCTCCTGCTAAATGGAGACTTAAGGGATCTCTTTGTAGCAGCCCTGAGTGTGATGCCAAGTTGCTTACAACTGAGAGGCATGGAAGGAGCTGGCTTGTTAACCACCCTGGCAGTGGGGGAGCCCTTAGATTACATTGTGGTGGGGAGTGGCTCTACAAAGAGGCACATTTCTGTTCTGAACGGTGATGAATCTAGCTTCTCCTGCCTGCCTGCCTGCCTCTGAAGGGGAGATCCAAAAGCCAAGAAAGCGACACTCACCAGAAGCTAATCTGCAGCAGTACCACACACCTGTTAGGGTTTATATAATAGAGATTGGCGCCACCCCACTGCTGAACTGTCCAGGGAAATATCTGGCATCAGCCCAGTCTTGAACTAGCTTGATCTGCTGGAAATCTCCCATGCTTCTGAACTGGCATGGAACGAGACAGAGCTGAGCTGAATGGAACCCTTTAAAGAAGGAAGATTTGGAGCGTTACCGTGAGCTCAGTGGTTTGAGCATTGGCCTGCTAAACCCAGGGTTGTGAGTTCAATCCTTGAGGGGGCCATTTAGGGATTTGGGGCAAAAAATGGGGATTGGTCCTGCTTTGAGCAGGGGGTTGGACTAGATGACCTCCGAAGGTCCCTTCCAATCCTGATATTCTATGATTCTATGAGAGGCTAGGGAGAGCAGCAATCTAGAAGCTGCTTGGGCAGCAGGTGATGTGCAAGGGATAGGGAGCAATGCTTGTGTGCGTGCTACAGAGTGAAAACAAAGGCATTCTCGGCTAGTAGATTAGATGCTGGGCTGGGAATCAGAACTCCTGGGTTCTTCTGGCTCTGCCACTGACTTGCTGTGTGAATCGCCCAAAATCATTTCCCACCCCTCCTTTGTCACACACTCAGTGCCCTAGGAACGGACATTGCAAAGTATTAAAAGAAACCTTCAAAATCTCTCTTTAAAAACTAAGCAGCAGCTGGGCGCAGGCCCTTGGGATTCGTTCCCATCCCCAGGACTCTTTGCTCTCCTGCTTGCTGGAATCCAGTTGGTATATGTGGCTACTCCCCTATTATTTACCATCCCTGGATCACTTCCCTGTTCCAGGGCATTAGCCACAGTTCAATAGCATAGGCTGCAAGTCAGAAATGGGTCCTGGCAAAGGTAAACATCATAAGCCTCTTTAAACTGTGCCCTGAGCTCACATATCCTCCCCCCTCTTGGTGTGGGAGTGTACTGAAAAGGGAAAGGAAAATTAACCCCCCAGCACTCCTAACAGCAGGAACGTTATGCTTCATAATCCGGGCAGGGAACATGATCTCCCTGCGCCTGGAAAGCTAGGTGACTAGCGTGTATGGCACACGTACCTGCCAGTGCTCAGAACGTGCTGTGCCGGCCTGTCCCTCCCCAGCAATGACTGCGCTATGTTGGGTACTGGGAGGCATAGCAAGGTGCTCTGGCACAGCTGGGGGAGGGGCAGCCGAGCCAGCTCGACCCCAGGGCGTGATAGGAAAGATCCGTGAAATGGCTCCATGTAGCTGTAGCATGAAGCACTAACCGCCCTTGCTAGCTGTGGAGTACGGGCAGTATTTAACTGAACCATTGCCGGAGGCTCACAGATTTGAAGTTAGCGTTGGAGAGGGGCAGGGAAAGATTTGTTTGATCTTGTCACGAGGGCTAGTGGTGCTTGCGTTAGGACACAGTTTTATGTTGTTAAAGCGACACCATCTGTCAAGTGACAAATTAACAATTTGAAAGAACAAAGCCCCTCACCCGAGTTATTACCCAGCTCAGAGTTTAAAACGTCACGTCCCTTTCGCCCCTCTTTAGGTTGGCTGATGAATCGCTGCGTGGGCCGTGATAATAGACTAGTCCCTCTGGCTTTGGTTTATGGGCCCTTTCTGGGTTTCATGCACTACTTGCACATGCTCCAGGGGAAGGTGTAAAGATAAACTACCCATTCTTCATCAGAAACTTTTTAAAATTGAACTTTTGCTCCTAGGTGGTAAAAACCTCATTCAAGTGGGGGTTGGGCGCAGGGAGTTGAGATCTTGGTGCAAGTGCCTTAATGAGCGGCTGCCAAAAGAGGGAGATGGTGAGTGGCTGAAGGCTGCTGAAAACCCTTGGGCTGGAGGGTGAGGCCATTCAAAGAAGGCATTTGACTACTGAGTGCGAGGTTCTTGTGTGAGAATCATTTTGACTGCTGTTCAGGGGGAGGAGTTACGGCAGGAGCGGATTGGGGGCGGCGAGTGCCCTGTGCCATCCAAGTCCCCAGAGAGCTGAGGGGGGCGACTAATAGCCTGGGGAGGACTGTGCTGGGCGTCCATGTGTTGCTGAATCCTGCCTTGCACTGGCTGTGCCACTAGCAATGCAGAGAGCTTCGCTGCCTGGGAACACGCTTGCTGGCTGCACACCCAGACTGGCAGGGCTGCTTGTTTTCTGTCTTGGGCATCCTAGACAAGCTGGCTGGCTACATACTTGTTTTATTGCTAGGTAGCAAATCTGTAATAAATGACACTCCAGCAGCTCTTACACCTAATAAGGTGCAGCACAGCAGGCTGCTTGCCCGTTGGTTATAATTAGCCAGGGAATCACCTCTTTCCAGCGACGCTTCCAAAGGAGTCCATGGGCCAGTTTGGCCGAGGGCAAGTGGGCATCACTCCTGTTGACATCACTGGGAAGTTGTACCAGCTTGTGCCTGGCTGGCTGTAGTCCCAGGGCTGCGTTTCCAGCCTGAAACCCCGAGAAGAGTTCCCACCTGAATTGCAGTACCTTGTGACCATATTCCATTGCCAGTGGACGGCTGGGTTTCAATGACTCGTACTAAAAGGGTGTGTCCCCACTGGTGGGCTTTGGTGCATAGTCTCCATCTGAGCTGAACTGGGTGCAGAAAAGGGGAACGATCTTATTTGGGGGTCTGATAGCTCCAGCAAAATGAGCACGTCTGAAAATCACCACCTATTCTTGTTGCTCAGTTTGTTCTTCTAGTTAGTGGAGGGAGCAAAGCTCTTTCTAGGCCCAAACTAAGCTGCAGTTGCTGAGGGTCAAGCTGCCTTTGCTCTGAAATCTGTATGAATCGGACACCTGAGATCTGGCCTCCACCAGGCCTCGGTTGCTTCTGAGCCACATTTTCTACAACGTGCCAGATCTGTGCCCTTTGGGGGCAAAGGCTGCAGTTGTCCTCTCTCTCTCTCTCTCTCTCCTGTAGGCTGACCTTTTCTAAACAAAATGCAGAGTCCTTTCAGAGTCCCCAGTCTCTGCCCAGATCACTGCTTATTCCTCGTGCCACCGTTTCAGGGAGCTGGCAGCCCTCTTGGTTAGATCTTCCTGTACGCTGGGTGGGAAGCTGAGGCTGCTGACCATTGCTCCCCCAAAGAACGTTGCATTGCTCTTTGTGCTCCCCTCAGACTGGGGCAATCGAAGAGACAAAAACCGTCTGAACAATGAAAATGATTTGAGATATCCATTGAAACACAGACCCCCCCCCCCACAATTCATTGCACACCTGCGTTCGTTACATAGCTTCGGAAGGGGAACCAGGCTCCTGTGCTCTACATTGCATGGGGCTTCTTTTGTTAAAGTAGAAAGGTCCCAACACAGATCCAGCTTGTAGTGTGGGTGGGGGAGTGAGTCCAGCTGAGATCTTGGTGCACGCACCTTAATTGTTAAAACTCTGAGCCAGTCCGTAACCAGGTCCCTGACACCACTGTTCACGGATCGGACCCTAGACTGGCCCTATGTGGCCAAAGTCCATTTTTCTTTTTCAAACATTTCTGCTCTCTAGGGCTAGCCTAGCACCATTCACTTTGCAAACATGTATAGAGTTCATTATAGCAGCACCAACTCCGTAGGAGGGTTATTATGGGATTACAGCTCTGTCCGCCTAAAACAAATGTATGAATGGGTTGAATTCATCGGGGAACCAACAGAAGATTCCACATCAGGGTAACTTCCATTCAGATTAGGTGAAAGAGATTTTTAAAAAGGAAAAACAAACTGTATGTGGGGCAGCGGGTGTTTCCTCTTTATGTGAAGGATCACCTCACCCCTCTCTTATACTATGGCAGAAATGCGCTTGGAACAGCAAGCACTGGAGTGTCGGTTGGTTGATATTTCTGGAAGTAACTTATGAAGGGGTGCCAGACTTACAAAAGGCACATGGCTTAACATGGCTTGTGTGGGATCTCAGCAAGGAAAATGGAATCGGTGTCTGTCTTTCTCTGTTCACTGTGTAGGCAGGTGAAGGCCTTTAAAAAAGATGATTTTCTATTTTAGGGCATATCCAGAGACTTCTGCAGTTCCAAATGGCTGCATCCAGCCCCATTACATCAGAGCATGCCCACCCAGGAGCAGGAGGACTGGATTTGCTTGGATGATTGTTTGCTTTTATAAGGAAATATTTGAATAAGGTTGTTATAAAACAAGTCTTACTAATGAAACCAACAGGTTGGTTTGGTTTTGATGTGGGATGCTTTAACATGCTAGGAATTTATCAGTGGTAATTTCTTCTAGGTGACCTGTAAAGCTTTTGTGGAGGGCCAGGGTTTCCAATCCAGGAACAGGATTGATTACACTTGTAAACAAAATACTGGGAAGCTGATGTTTCCTTCACTTGCCCGGGAGCATTCAGTGATACAAAAGGAATAAGCTTAAAATGATAATAGGGAATATTTTTCTAAACAATATCCAGTGAAACTCCCTGCCACAAGATTTTAAGGACAAAAGCTTAGTAAGTTTTTAAAAAAGGACTGAATACTTGTGTGTTCATTGCCCAAGTTACATTAGATAGGGAGAGAGGGGTTTGAAATAGAAGAGAACCCCTCCTACTTAGGGGCCTAAACTAGCTTCTAACTAATGGGGTTAGGAAGGAACTTCCTCCATGGGCAGGCTATTCTGTAATTGCCCACAGCATGGGTGGTTTTCTGGCTTCTTGGAAGCATGTGTTTCCTGGCCACTGTTGGAGAGGATCCGCAACTAGACAGATCCGTACCCTCATCTGATCCAGCAGTGCTAATGGTCCTGAGCAGGGAGTGCTTTGTCTCCCCTCAGATGGATTAGGACATTGCGGATGCCTAAACCAATGCAAGAAAATTCATTCTCCATATCTACAGGTGCTTGCCATGGCCTCCACTGTTTTCATGGGATCCTGAACCCCTCACTTGGCAGGTAAATTAGGGAGCTGAATGAATTTCCCTTTGTTTCTGCAAGTTGTTGCCAGTATTTAAACACTTGAGTTTTGCAGTTTTCCTTTGAGATAACGCATCAATTGGACTCATGGGGAGGGCATATAAAACAGGCTGTTTCCATTTTCCTCCCACAAACCACTGCATTTTGATCCTTTGAAGCAACAGAGTATCTTCTCTAAGACACAGCTCTACTAATGAGCTTTGTTACAAAATTCCTTGTATTGAATCACCTGGGGCTGTCACTGGCTGTGTCATGTGTAAGTGGCAAAACCCGTCACATTGTGTGGGCAGGGGGAACCTGGAACTCAACCCATCCCATTGCTATTTTGGATGCATACCATGTAAACTCTTCTACGTTTTGTGGCACTTGTAGGGCTAGAATTACTCCCCAAAGTACAGCCAACCCCTCCAATAAATGTGCATTTTCAAACAGAATTAACCAAGTGATGGTCCTTGCATGAGGCCTTCTTGACAAAGGGAAAATTCGCTTTTGAAACTCCACGTCTGTGGTTAAACTGAAAAGCTTGAGCTGCCCACTTTCCCTGGGGCCTGTTACTAATCTAATGATGGCAGGTGTGCTCCAAATAGATATTAATGACCACCATGATAAAGCCAATTTAAGCAAATCTAATAAGAAGGACATAGTATAAGTTGGCAGCATTTATAAGCAATTTTTCCTGAATGAAATTAAGGGCAAGAGAAATTCACAAAACCCTCCTGGCCTTCTATCACCGCTGTCAGCAGAGGAATTCCGCAGAGCTCCACGGAGACAGTGTTTAGTCTATAGGATGTGACGTGCACAGCACAACAATCCTTGGCTCTTCCTGCTTTGTGCTGTGTACCAGCAAGAATGACATGGAAATGGAGGCACCATAACGAGAGTGCCCAGTTTTGTCTTTTAGGAGTCATAAACTAGTTCCTCCTCTTTTCCTTGTGCCAAGTACTTTTCTCGGTGGCTCAAGGAGCTGGGGAAAGTCTTGGTGATGATGGGAAAGGCCACAGGAGTTACAGCTGCCGCAAAATAGAGCTGGTGAGACTCCAAAGGTGGTTGTCTTGAACCAAACAAGATGTTCAGCTAGTGAGATTTATTAGGCACTGTAGTGCTTTACAGATATTAACAATCCCTCCCAGGGCTCTTGGGAAGTAGGTATTATTGTTTCCATTGTACAGCGAGAGAAACTGAGGCAAAGAGTCTATGACTTGAGCTAGGATTTAAGGGTCCCTGGCTACCAGGCCTATGCTAGGCCATGTTCCCCTCATGAAAAAGTTGCTTCGTGACAAATGAGTGTCTCCATTTCATGACCGGCACTGGCTTCCTTTGTACATGAAATTCTTGTTTGTGTTTCCACCTTTCAAAGGCCTGCAGGGACCAGGAGGATGGTTTACAAAATAAAATTAGAATATAAAATAAACTGAAACCCATAGATCTTGGTTGTCAAAGTAACTCAGTCGCAAGCTTTATATGTGTTCTCGGTGGGAGTCGATGGCACTGGTTAGACAAATCAGGTTGAAATAACTAAGCTCCATGTCCGAGAGCTGATGGGAAGGAAGGGGTTACACTGAACTCCCCAGTGCCTCATCCAAACTAACTGAGCAGGAGCAGCAAGCAGCTCTTAGCATGCGCCCATAATTACTGCCAGGCTGCACTTTCACCTGTGCGTGCCTCACCTGGCCTTCAGGACGCCGCCCGCTCCCCTCCCCCGGCGACTGAGGAAATGGGATAGTTTCTGCTGTGTGGTGCCTCACTAACTGGCTGAGAATATCAAATCTGTTGTCTTCTGTATTAGGCATAAATAGGATCTGTCTGACAGGTGAACCTTTCTCCACTTGCTTTAAGACGTGCTTGTCCCTGCAGAGCCTAAAAGGAGGGGGAAGGAGTAGGCAGAGGTGCCTGCAATGACTGATTGGACTTTTGGTGCCTTTTATGCAAAAAGGTCTGTGACAGCACCAGTGCTGGGGTTTCTTCTCCAGGCCCCTTTGGAACCCAGATCGTGTTTCTCCTTTCTGGCAGCTAGAGAGATGGGCTGTTTAACCCTGTAGCTTCATGCAAACCCAACTATGGGGCTCCGAGGCCATCCCCTTGCTCAGGGTAAGGTCTGTTCTGACTTTCTCCTCTGCTCTGTACTTGGGTCCGAGTTGCAGTGAGTCCCTTGTGCCCAGCCCTTGCTAACCCTTTGCCAGGGGAACCTGCTAGCTGCCCAGGCCAGTCGTTTGCCCTGCTTGCCAGGTCACTCAGGCAAAAACATTCTCTTCAGGGATAAAAATGGGTTTTATGAGAGTTCCTTGAATTACACCAAACCTTGGCCAACTCTGCGCCCTGTGTCTCCCTCTGTTATTGTGTTAATTGTTGAGTTGGAGGATTCTCCTTATATCAAAACCCTATTCTCAGATTTTGCTTCAATGGAGTTTTTATCAATTTCGTTCTAACACCAGAGCCCCCAGTATGCACAGTAAGAGCCTAATCCAAACCCCACTGAAGTCAACAATGCACTGGGCCTTGTACAAACTGGTCCCTGCCCTGTCTCCCAGTTGAACAGACATTAATAACAAGAGTTTTCTTTCGGCTCTGAGGTCCTGCGGTTCCAACGTAAATGGATCCAAACTGCCTACTGTCTCCTGTCTTCCTTTTCTTTTCTCCTCCTTTCCAGAGGCTGCCATCCCTTCATATGCCCCTGACCTGAACGCAAAGGGACGGGAGGGGAAAAACCTCTCAGGGTATTTTTGAAAATATTTTTCCCCGGTGTTTTTCCTTTTGCTCTTTATAATCTGGCCAAGCATGTCCATTCCAAGGTGAAACATGTTGGATCAGTTAGTGACCTCATGGCTAAATCCAGCCCTTGAGTTTTGTCTTAAGGAACAAAGTGGGGACTGGAGCCACTTAGAAGTCATTAACTGCCCCTCACTTTCTTTTTGTATCTAGCAACACTTTTTTTCCTTTGTGGCAAGCAGAGAATGGGAAGACCCTCTGGCTGGGTTTTAACCCTTTCCTGTCCAATGACTGGTGTATTCGGGTGTCAGAGGCAAGTTGCTACTATGTGTTGGCCGCTGTGCGCCAGGGATTCGCTCTTACAATGATCTTGCCCTCATTGTGTTTGCTCCATCGCTGCTGGTTACTCAGCGGGGTGTGGAAATAGAAGCACTATGCTCTTCTTCTCTTAAATTTATTCCTTGACCCATAAAGCCTGGGGCCCTGTCAGGCTGCTCCATCCTTCCCCCAGTGCAGGTTAACCCCAGGGCTTGCTTCTTTCTAGCCCAGAGCTGGGCGTCGCTTTCCTCAGCCCATGCTCATCCTGCTGAAGAAGGGCCCAGGCTGGCTTTTGGAAGATGTAGCTGGGACACTTGCGTCCCCAGGGATGAGGGAGGGTGGCTGGCTGGTTGCCAGGGCAAAAACTGCAAGAATTATTTTAGTTCATATGCTCAAAAAGCACTGTGGGCCTCAGCATTGTAACTCTTGTTTTCTGACTGTGAAGTGTTAGCCAGGGTGCCAGCAGAGAGAGTGGGAAGTGTCTAGTGAGAGGAAGGCACTTGCAAAGGGGAACATATTCATGGCAGGGTCTGGCATGGAATGGGGACAGACAAGCATGAGAGACACTACTTGGAAAAACCCTGCATTCCTGGAAATCTGTTCATGCCTCTCCACCCCAACTGAGAACCTGTGCACCATTGGATCCAAACCTGCAAGCAAACTCGGATTTCCCCATGCCTGCCTGAACATTTGGAGCCTACTTGGCATATATGGGGTGGGTATGTCTGAGAAGAAAGGGCTCTCAAGGCCCAGCTGATCTTTGCAGTTGATTCTTTGGGACTGTTGTTTTTTTAATCCACCTTTCCTGGGTGTCTAGCTCGCTTGTTGCTGCTGTTGCAATATCTTCCAGCTTCTGAGAGGATCAAGGGTAGCAAAGCAGCATTGCTGTGACACTGTGCAGAACTGTGTTTCTGTTGGAGAGGTGAATTATAGCTAATCACTCACTGCACAAACCACAGAGAGCAAGTGCAGTCTCAGAAACGGTGGTCTGTCAACAGGTGAGAGCCTGGCAGACCCAAAGAGGGCTTATACTCTAAAGCCAGTAACTTTGTAACTGTTCTCCCCTGGACCCTCCCCACCCACCAGCCGTGGAGCCCCCTAGGCCACTGCATGAACAATGAAACACACCATGAACTCTGTCCTTAAATGTGCATCCTTGACAAGGAGGCTGTGAGCATAGATCTGCTTTATTGCCCATGCCCTGTCCCAACCAATACCTCTAAGGACCGGGTGGGTAATACAGTAAAATGTTCAAGGCTGCTAGTGGATGTGTTATTTACTCCTTCTCATAACACAAGAACCAGGGGTCACCAACTGAAATTAATAGGCAGCAGATTTAAAACAAACAGAAGGAAGTATTTCTTCACACAATGCAGAGTCAACCTGTGGAACTCTTTGCCAGAGGATGTTGTGAAGGCCAAGACTATAACAGGGTTCAAAAAAGAACCAGCCCAGTTCCTAGAGGATAGGTCTATCAATGGCTGTTAGCCAGGATGGGCAGGGCTGGTGTCCTTAGCCTCTGTTTGCCAGAAGCTGGGATTGGGCAACAGGGGGTGGATCACTTGATGATTCCCTGTTCTGTTCATTCCTGCTGGGGCACCCGGCATTGGCTACTGTCGGAAAACAGGATATTGGGCTAGATGGACCATTGGTCTGACCCAGTGGGGCCGTTCTTATGTTCTTAATTCCTCTGAGTTTTGGGGGAGCAGCTGTCATTCTGCTGTTGCTGCCTACATAAGATGTTGTCTTCCTTAGGTTTAAGTGTCTTAATGCTTTGCCTATAAATAGCCCTAAGGGTGCCTGTTGCCCCAGTATCTAGATCCCCAAAGCAAGTCTAACACAAAGGAGAAAAAGCCACAGGGATGTAACTGCTGCCTGCTGTGTGCCCAGCCAGCACCGGCCTTCCAGTACCAGGCTCTGGAATAAACAGTGAGCAAAGTTGCTGTCTGCTGTCAAATGTTTCCCTAGGTAACTGGACAGGTGGGGCTGTGTGTGTGCTGCAGCTCAGCACAGGGCAGTACAGACCAATTTGGGTGGGAGGGGCATGAGACACCACAAGCCAAAGGGCTTTTACCCAGGCTGAGGAGCAAAAATAGCTCTGCAATGTGCTCTGGGCTTTTCGTGCTCATTCAGAAAGAGACTCTCTAAACTGGGCATTTACGGGCTGACACTGACCCTGGCAGCCAGCCCCTGAGCTCTTGCCTCCTTTCAACTTACAGGATACTTAAAGTTTAATATGCTTCACCCTTTCACTCCCTCTGCGACCTCAGCATGCGCTACAAGCCCTGAAGCCACTGCTGACTTACAAAGCTGTTGGTTCAACCCTGTGAGAGGGGAAGAAATGTGCTCGCCCTGCCCAACCCAAGCTCCGATGGGCCCCTGTCCCCTAGCAGAGAGGTACTATCACCAGCTAACATGAAGTAGTATCGTCTGACTCCGTCTGTGAGCAGTGGGGCAGGGATGGCCCAAGCAGCCTGCCAATGCTAGGATGACCTTGAGAAAAAGCTGGTCTTGACGTTCCTGCTGTCCCATGTAGACATGGCCTGTGAGTACTCCAATGCCAGCCAGCTAATCTCCCTATTGCCAGTTGGTTCTGGAGAGAGGGTCACTGATGGCAAGGTGGGCATAGCTGTGGTTCATATAAACGTTAGTTCCCTGGGTAGTTTAAATGGCACGGAGGGGGGAGGGAATGAGGCAACAAGTCTCCCTGTTTGCTTCATGTAATGTCCCCCTGTGTTCCAGTGACCAGCTGCTGCCGTAGCTTCTCCTGCCCCCTCCACTAGGGAGGAGTTGATGCTAGTACAGTTCTGGGAGGGGCCGCAAGCTCGTGCTGGAAGCCCTGGGAGCCTTTGGTTGCTTTGTGTGTGGAGGTAGCAGTTTGTCGTGGGAGGGGTGCGCACCTTTGTTCCAGTGTGACCCAGCCTCTTGCTTGTATTTCAGCTAATAGGACAGTGGGGATGAGGAGTGGTAGCTGGCAAGGAGCCAGGATGGAAGTGTTGATGCTGGGCCTCCCCGGGCTTTGACTGGGGCCTGCTCAATGACGCAATGGCAGCTGTGAGTTACAGGTGCTGCACTGTTACTGCTGTCTAATTAAATCAGCAAGTGGGAGGGTTGGTGGGGCACCTACCATTTCCCCTTTCTGTCCTGCTAGGAAATATGTACAGCTTGCACGCCATGACAGGAGGGAGTGGCCTGCCTCGGTGTATGGGTGCTATGTAACAGCACATGGACCCAGACCAGGCCCTAGTCTGTGCAGGGCCATATAAAGTAAAATATAAGGGTGCATCCAACTTCTTCCCCTTCCAAGGGCAGACCCCTGTCCAGCTGCCTGCTAGGCAGCCCTCCCTTCCCCACCCCCCCACCCCCATTTCCAACCTTTCAGGGCAGGGGGAAATCCCTCCCCTCTCCTGAGTTCTTGCCACTTCTGCTGATCTTGCCCCTGGCCCGGGCAATGAGAGCACAGAAGCTGCCTCTGCAGGTGCCAGTGGAGGGCAGGTAGAGAATTCACTGCTGGTGTCTGAGTCAGACCTAATGCATTGTTTGGGAGACAGAGACCTCTAGGCGTGCAGGGCTTTAGGGGGGCTTGGGAAGGACAAGGTTAGTCAATTACTGAAAATGCTTTCTCAGAGCAAATCCCCCAATTAACAGCAATTGGTTCAGGGTGAAGCTGGACACCCAGGCAGCAGGCAAGGGTGAGAGTGCTGGGCACTTACACTGTGAGCAAAGCTGTGGGGAACCTGTGTAATGCTGCACCTGGCCAGCAGGGGGAGTCTGTGGGAAACAAATACTAGACTATTTATTTATGTCTCTTTAGATGGGCAGGAGGTGTAAGGGGGGGCCCCTCTCGCCTCTGCAGCTGCAGGACTCTGTGCACTAGAGGGCCGAGACTCTGCCCACAGCAACCAGACAGAACACACAGCGTGGGCATGTGCTGAGTCCACCCTGCCACCTGCACTGGCCAGGAGGGCTGGGAAGTTCTCAAACTGGCTCCAGCCCCCAGGTCAGGAAACCAAGAGTCCCAGACTCTGGAGAGGGCTTTGTGTTTGCAAGCATTCAGCAGCAACTGGCACCCTGGTAACTGCCCAAACCCAGCCTGGCCTTCAGGCCTTATGCCAGGGGTAGTAAATCTGCCCCATTTCTAGTCACCTTGCATTCCTGCAGTCTGAACCACAGAAGGGCATTTAGCAGGTCTGGCATAGCTGTGGTGATGACTTACTACAGGCTGAGCTCAGGAGGGGCTCCATTCCAGCCAAGACATGTAAGTACCCCAGCTCTGTGCTGGCCCAGACCTGACAGTGGGGCTCTGTGCTGCCAGACAGAGCAGCCCCTGCTGGGCCTCAAGTGGCATTTAATCACTAAGCTGCCAGCTCCTTGCAAAGAGCAATGCTCAAAGGACACTGAGGCTCGTCGGAAGAAGCACTGAGTTGAAGGCAAGGCCCCAGTCTGCCTAGCATAGGGTGACCAGACAGCAAGTGTGAAAAATCAGGACAGGAGGTGGGGGGTAATAGGAGCCTATATAAGAGAAAGACCCAAAAATCGGGACTGTCCCTATAAAATTGGGACATCTGGTCACCCCTAGCCTAGCAGTGGTGGCTGATCAGTATGGGGTCCCCATAACTTTGTTTCCTGGAGGAGGGTGTACTGATGCAGGTGTCCCAGATGAGTGGGACAAAGGAGCTGCTTCCTCAGGCTGGAAAGATAATTCTCTCCCCCAATCCTCTTTACTCCCCACCAACTCCCACTCTCCTCCTTCTGGGCGCCAGCTGCTGCTTGATGAGGTCAAGGAGACAGACACATGCTGCAGGCCTCACTCCTTTGCCCCCTGCCCCATTCATTCAACGTCGCTGTCTCTGTGTTGTCTGCTGTTGAGAGGGAAGGGTTAAAAAGCAGCCCAAGAGGGGCAAGAAAATTCAGCCACTGTGGCAGGCAGGAAGTGTGCAGGAGCCAGCCCCATAACACACACAAGCTGCAGCGCCTGGCCGGTGGAGTGGGAAGGAACTGGGAAGCTTTGTGGAGTATTGGGATCTGGGGACTTGGAGGAAAGTTGGGGCACATGGGCAAGAAGTGGCACTGAACCTCTCTGCCTCATCTGAATAATCAGTTATCCCCACCCCTATGCTCCTTGTTCTCTGCTCCCTACTCTTCAGCCATGAGGCTGTGGGTGAAGGCTGCATAGGAGCAACATAGCTCACGCCCTTCCCTGTCCCCCACTGGTGCAGCGATTGAGACCTGGGCTGCAAATTCGAGCCTTGAAAGCTAAAGGGGCCTGTTCCTGTTTAGCACAGGTGAGAGGGCCTAACTCAAGAGGGTGGGAGTGTGAAGCCCTCTATGTCCGCAATGGGACCCAGGAAAGTAAGCTGACTCCACACAGGGTCCTGCCGGCACAGGGAAGAGCAGTGAGAAGGTTGGTCTGTCTCTTTGCCCAACCTTTGCTTCTAGTAGGAAGGGGACTGAGACAGACCCATTTACTGCAGGCCACCACACCGCTGTCAGCTGGCCCTGACTTCAGACCCTCCCCTCCTGGGCCAGATGTCAGCCTGTAGCCTAGTGAGGAATGACTGCTGAGTGCATTCCCAGCCCCCTGGCTTCTTCTGTTCCCACCGTTTTCCCCTGCTACCCCCATCTTCCCCGGCAGTCATCCCAGGGCTGGCGTCTGCCTGTCAGTTGTGTGGCCAATTCATCCGCCTGAGCCTAGTTATTGTCATCGACCTGGGTGTGAATGGCTGTCAGTGGGCCATGGCCCAGCCCTCCCTCCACAGATTGCCCCCCCCATTATGTTATAAGGACACTCTGGGGCACCTAAAATATCCCACTAATGGGGCATCGTGAGGGCCATGAAAGCACCGTGGTGGAGGGCACGTTCCCCCAGCCCCTTGCCGGGGGAGCGGAGCAGGAGGAGACTCGATTAGACCTGCACACGCTGACCTTTTTGTTCTTGAAAAATTGCTCTTCAGCAGCTCAGGCAGTAAAATTAAATTGATTCACAATGAGCAAGGATAAAATTTGTGTCCCAGGGAGGGCAACTGTCAATGGTAAACGGGTGATGTTGCCCTGGTGCCAAGGAGAGCCGGGGCGGAGCCCGCACAGGCCAGCTCGAACCAGGGCCTGCGCCGGGGGAGCAATGGCCGAACGCGTCCCAGGGGAGGTGACTTGTCTGCAGGGAAGCAGCCTGGTTCAGGAGGGGGCAATGCGGTGCCCCTCTCGGTCCCCCGCGGTGCTGCCTCTTGGAGAGGAGGCGGCAGGTGGAACGTTGGCACCTGAAGGTTCCGTGGCAGTTGGTCAGAGCGGGGGGGGAGGGGAGCCTCAGCCCTGGCCCAGTTTGGGGGAGGGGTAGCGTCAGAGACAAGGGCAGATGCGTGGGGGAAGCCAGGGCGAACCAGCGGGCCCATGAGCAGGGGGCAGAGAGAGCCCCGGCCTCCAGGAAATGGATGGGGCAGCCCCAGATCCTGCTGGAGGAGAGAGGGGATTTCCCCCATCGCCCACTCAGCGCCTACCAGAGCAGAGCTGGGGATTTGCCTCCACCACCCGGCGTCTGTCAGAGCTGGAGGGATTGGAGCCTGGCTGGGGCACGAGGCACAATCCAGTGCGCAGACTAACCGGAGCGGCTGCCCACTCGGAGCAAGGGGCCGTCTTGCCCGGCCTCCTGCCTCTAACAGCAGCTAACGCTGTGCTATCAACTCTGCCGTGTGGCCGGCAGCACAAGCCGGTCGCTGTCAGTGCACCAGGCGGGTCTGACTCAGGAGGGGCCAGGGGAGCAGATAGGAGCCAGGGGATCTTTTCACTGAGTCACTCTTGTGGCCAGCGCTGCTGCCCTTTCAAAAGTCATTTAGGAAGTCAGGCCCTGTGGAAATATAATGGGATAATCAACAGTTTATTGTTGCTGGGCTTAATTTAGCAGGCTGGCCATTCAGGCAGCGATGCAACAGTGTGACACTGTATAAGCAGAAGCCCTGGAAAGAGACGAATCAGCCCTGAGCCCTCAGCGGAGGCAGGAAAGGCTGAGCTGGCATAGGCAGATAGATGAATTCACCTGCTCATCTGGGGCCGGGAGATATTAGATGCTGCCAGGGAGCAGTTAACAGGGATGCCATTTGCTTGTGTAGGCCCAGATCTAAAACTGCTGTAATTGGTTTTAGTGCCTCCTTGGGATATTAAACATTTCCATTGCCAAAAAATAGGGCACTCAAAATTAAGAGTTAGTAGGCCCTGTGGGCGTACAGATTAGTACACAGTGTTCATTGGATATGTCCAGTATGTGATGTTCAGGCTGCGTCCCAGAGAATAAGGCAAATAGTTTGTAAAAGTAACTACTCATTTTGACTGGGAACTGGTATCAGGTACAGTTCATAGGCCCATAGACATGAGAGATAGGAAGTGTCTCTTATTGGGGTCTCTCTCCTTGGACAAGGGAAGGATCACTTCCTAAAGAACACTTTCTCGTCTTTGGACAGGCCCATAAAAATTTCCCAGGCAATCGGTTTCCACCCCTGCTTTTGCAGGAGACAGCCCGAGTCACCGCACCAACAGGAAGCTTTTCCTCATATTCGGCCTGAATTTTTTCTTTTCTTAGTTTAATCCCATTGCGCCTACTGGTACCCACCCCTGCACCGCCCTAAAGAATTCCCTTTCCGCACTGCTGTTTATCCTCCTCACATACTTTTAGACTACTCTCATTTCCCCAGTCCCCATCCTTAGTCATCAGCTGGCCAAGCAATAGGGATGTAGCTAGTCAGAACTTTCCCCGTAAATCACATTTATCGACTCATCTCTGTTGCTCTTTTCTGGATTCTCTCCAGTTTTGTCTATATCTTTCTGGTCATTGGGCACCTGGAAAAAAGCACCACAATCCAGGGGTTAAACCAAAGCCATGCACCCAGGGACTATTCCTTCACTTCTCTTCAGCCCAAAACTGTACTGAAACTTTTGGTTTCTTTTCTGTCTTTTAGATAAGGCGGGGTTTGTCATTTTACCCTGTACAGTGCGCACCAGAGTGAAGCCCTGACCTAGTCTGGGTTTTTTATTTGTATTACAGCAGTACCTAATTAATATCTACGATTTGTAAGCATGTGCACCATGCTCATCCCCATAGTATCTACAAACATATCACATTTCAAACCCCTGCCTTTATCTGTCACAGCCATTCCATTTCTTGCTCCCTACATTTCTCCTTCCCAATCAGGTTTTGAATTTCAGATTATTCTCCCCACATGGATTAAAAGCATTTTCCCAGACTGTAGCCCATTTTGCTATTTCCTGCCCAGGTTATCAGGCTGTCTTGGGCTCTTTCTGTTATCTCTATTTTGGTGTTTGCAACACTTACCAATTGAGTACCAGCAGAAAATATCCATAATGTGTTGTATGCGGCCACTCCCATGCCATTGAAGATGTTAAATGAGAGCAGGCCTACCTTTTATGGTCCTGTAGAACGTACAAGAAATTAATCCCATTGCCTTCTTTAGAAATGTAACAGGGTCCTACAGAGTTCAGTAGCGAATGAGATCCTGTCCGTATTTTTTTTTAAATTATTTTGTAGAATTCTATTGAAGGTATGGTTTCAGAGTAGCAGCCATGTTAGTCTGTATTGCTGTAGCTCACGAAAGCTTATGCTCAAATAAATTTGTTAGTCTCTAAGGTGCTGCAAGTACTCCTTTTCTTTTTATTGGCAGGAATTCTCTAATGCCAGAGGATGGGTAAAAGAACCTATACTAAGGTTTATTATCTTCTATTAAATTGTGTAGGACTTTTCTATAAAGGTAACGCTGATCCATACTTCTCAACAGCCAACTCTCCCAAATCAATACTTAGCCGTTGAACACCCATTTCCCTTTGTAACAGCCTTTCCATGACAGGGCCCCTCCTCGAGCCAATCTGAATTACTTTGAGAAACAAGCGTTAGTGAGACTCCGTATCCAAAGCTTTAGTGAACACCAGTTAGATCCCGGTTCCTGTGCTCTGCTACACTCACACACTAGCTATTTCCTCACAGTAGGTCATGGGTTTGGCATCTTGCTATCACTCTGGCCTCACCTTTGTGAGCCTGTGATGTGGAAGTGGGAACAAGTGCAGGGAACTGAGTCAGGGAAACTGGGTTCTCTTCCTAGCTTTGTGACTTCCTTTAAGTGTGATTTCTGGACAAGTCACATAAGTGCTCTGTACCTCTGCTTTCCCCTCTGTAAAATGGGAATAACGGTGCTCATCCCCTCCTGCCTCAGGGACAAGAGGGAGGCTTATATAATACTTGCAAAGTGCTTTGAGATCCTTAGCTGAAAGACACCACACTTGGGCACAGTATCCTTCTGATTTAAGTTTATTCTTTAACAACCAGGCCATTTCCATGAGGAACAACAGCTTTGTGGAGTGCTGGGCATGTATGCAGTGTTGTTGTAGCCATGTGAGTCCCTGATATTCGAGACACAAGGTGGGTGAGGCAGGCACTCTTTTTTATTGGACTAATTCCTGGTAGTGAGAGAGACCAGCTTTCGTGCTGACAGGTCCCAGACCCTGAGGAAGAGCTCTGTGTCCGCTCGAAAGCTTGCCTCTCTCACCACCAGGAGTTGGTCCAATAAAAGATATGACCTCCTCCACCTTGTCTCTCTAACCTTGCTCTTGGGCAGAAAGATGCAGTTACTATTAAGCTCCACTAGATGTCCTCTATCAGTAACTCCTCTTGTTCTACATGTTGTATTTCAGGACCTTAGCTTAGCACCAGTCCCTCCCCCACCTCTTGCCTTTTATGGTCCTAACGCAGCAGTGGCCCAACCATGGGCCATTGCAGAGGTATGCTGCTGAGGCGTGTTGAAGAGAGACCCTTCCCCCTTTCTGCTTATTCCATCCTGCTCTGCTATTTCTAAACGCCGCAATATAAGACCTGCGAAGAGTGATTTCCGGCTGGGGACGGCTCAGGGCAACTTCTTGTGGTTCAGGCAAAGTGAGATGTTTCCTGGCTCTGGCTAATTCAGCAAGGTTCCCACTGTGACAGCCATCTCACCCTTTCTCACCTGGGAGAGCTGCTGTACCACAAGACACCTAGTTCCGTTCTTGTCCGTGGTGACATGCAGGATGTACAGGAAGCATTAAAGTCTCTGCATAGCTGCCTTTCTCTCCCTTCCTGCACTTGTTTGCTAGTGAGATCATGCTCACAGCACCTGCTAATCAGCTCCATCACAGCGATTTAGTGATTAAAGGCACAGTGCCTCTGCACCCGTCACCTTCACCCTTCCAAAGCTGCAGAGTCCTTGGACAAATCTAATGCCACACTTTGCCTCTGGAATGACACAGCATGGTCTGAGAGCGGAGGCATGGTGCAGCAAAGGCACAAATGCCCATCTTCTTCACTCACATTAATCCAAACGAACAAGCAGTAAAAGGTCATGCCAGGAGGGACTGGAATAATTGTAATGCAGCACAATTCGTTCATGTCCCCATCAGTCCTCCACACCGTCCAAGAGGCAGAGAAGCTGAGCAGCAAGGGGATGATTGGTACCGTCTCTAGGATTGGGGATGTGTTAACTACACTATTAGAAACCCCTATCCCAGGCAACTCCAGGAACAGGATCGCCTTCTGCGGAACAACTTTGTTTCCTTCCTTTTTATGTTGGCTGGAAAGAATAGGTGGTAGTTTTCAAGTAACAAAAGCCCAACTCTAATCAATGCAATGGAGCTACCCTTTCTGGGGCATGGCTGTGTGAAAAAGTTATGTTTATCTGAAATTGTGCATTCACCTAGAGCATTTCTTGACAGCCACAGTCAATACATCAAAATAATCAGTTGCAAATCAAAATAGTCTGCTCAGTGAGTTTATCTTTGTAAATTATGGAAATTCTGACAAATCTACAAAAGCTGTTCCTTTTTACTTGTCTGGCTGTTAGTTGCTAGGAGAAGATTAATATCTCATGGCATCATGGTCATAGGTCAAATATTAAACCTTATCAGAGATTCAAGGGTAATTACCTTTCCAATGGCACAGAGCACCACCTACAATGCTAAGAGCCCAGAAGGAGTTCAAGGTTGGCTGCCTCTAACTGGGGAATCCTAAACTATTGGACAATACATGAGACAAGACAGAGTGTTTCCATTTAGTGTGTAGTACAAACTAGTCACTTTGAACATTTGGCAAAACAAAACAAAAAACCCAGAAAATAAATCCCTTCTCCAGAGCTAGTCTCTTGAAGTGTGAGGATCAGCACCTGGAAACACATGGAGGCTAGGTCCAACAATTGCTACTAGCCAGGATAGTCATGGACGCAACCTGATGCTCGATGTGAACTTAAACCTCTGACTGCCAGAAGCTAGAACTGGCTGACAGGGGATGGATCACTCAATAAAGGACCCTCTTCTGTTCATTCCCTCTGAAGCACCTGGTCGCTGTTGGAAAACAGGCTTCTAGGCTAGATGGACCCAATATGGCCATTCTTATGAAACCAGAAGACCCACCTGGAGGGTTAATTACATGCCACTAGCTGTCACAGTGAGCAGTGAATCTCATGATGCAGTCTTGTCTCATGCCATTGTAGATGGAAAAACCCCACTAAGTACTTCTGTGAGGGATGAAAAGATGGGCAAGAAAACTGGCCTCAGTCCAGGATGTCATTGCCAAATCTGTTTTCTCACTAATTTCCAAAAATCTCCAAATATGGAGCTGGGCTTTGATTATGCTCCCCTGTCTCAAAGTTAGTGTGGTTTATCACGCATTAGTGAAGACCAAATATCACTGCACACAACTGGAATTCCCCACTCTTGTAGGGTTGCTTCTTTACAAATCTGCCGGAGGGCTCTCAGCTAATGGATTGGAGTTATTTTCCACCAAGGAGGTGTGACTGAGTCTAACTGGGGAAATATTGATGTTCTACTGAGAAAATTTTTCCCCTGATGGATGCTGTGACAGAAGTGCACCAAAGGCCTCTATTGAAGCCCTAACATTAGTTTTCCTGAGTTCATCTGCCTGCTCTTGCAAATTTTCAGCATGGTGTGGACCTTGGAACAGGAGAGAGAGTGAAAAAGCCTGGCTTGATTGCCTGCTCCATCTACTGCAACAAGAGAAGAATCCAACTGAAAACCTCTGTTTTTACATTTATTTCTAAAGATGGAGCAAACAACATTGAGCTCCGACACCGTCAGCTCAAGTAATCTGAGGAGTCCGTGGCCTCTTACGGTTGGCCGTAAATCCTTTGAAAATAGAACCTGAGTGAGTGAGCTGAATGACTCCCATGTTGCAGTCACACTCCTGGCCTTCACGTCCTTTGTTCTGCATCGGCAGCACATGAGCTGCAGCAACCTCTCCCCACATGCCGCTAGCGTAGTATGATTTTGGAGACTGTTTGGAATATTTTAATGAGAAATCATTTCCCTCCCTTTGCCTGATGGGACGTATTTCTAGGGCTGACCAGAGAAGGTCTCTCCAGCTGCTGGCTGCAGTGAGAAGGGCAGGTCCAGAACCTCTAGCAATATGCATATTCCCTGCAGCTTTTTCCTGGTTCAGGTGAGAAAGCTGCTTGGGCTAGCTCCTTTCACACTTTTTCCTGAATCTTCCCGAATGCCACAAACATTCACAATGAGCAGACTCCTCAAGCAGAACAAAAGATCCAGCCAATGCAAGATCAGCTGCCTTCCTACAAGATGACCTCTAGCTTACCCAGAAGTTGTGGGCTGGATGCAGGCATCACTTGGTGAAATTCTGTGTTGTGTTTTGCAGGAGGTCAGAGAAAATGATCAAAATGGTCCTTTCAGGTCTTAAAATCGCTGTCTTCGTGAATCCTGCTGGGGCAGTCAGAGAACATTCCTTGGCCAGGGTGAGTGACCTGCTCAGTGTGTGTCTCTGAGCTGCAGCAAGCTGTCCTGAACATTAAATCCTGTGCTCCGAAAGGCATTTCCCAACTCACTGGAGATTTTTTTTTAGTGAGTGTGAAAGTGAGAGCTGCCTTTGAGGATGACACTCTCATTTACACAGACGAAGACCTCACATTTTCAGCATCATGCTCAGCTGGTGTCTCTGGTGAAAACGGGGCTCAGTCAACCTGAAAGTGGGGCACAATGGGCAAAATCTCTCTGGAAAAATATCATCAAATTTGCTAAAATAGCAAAAATATCACAAAACTGCAAGGAATGTAGCAAAAATCCCAGCAGTTAACTAACTGAGTTCCTCTTCACCCAAAGTTCCAGGGCTACTTCAGGTTATGTCCTGAAGTCATCTGGAGCAAGGGCAGGCACACCCAATCTGGGGTCCACATCAGGCCCTCTAACAGTGGCATGGCTGGAGGAGTTGGTCTTGCCCATTTCCAGAGCCCTAGTGCTGCAGCAGGACTGGGAGGTGTGGGGAGATTGATTGTTGGGGGAACCTCTGTGATTGCTTTTGGTGCTGGAAGGGACAGAATTGGGGTGAGTGTAAAATTAGCAGATGGGGAGACGCCAGGAAATGAGGTATCTCTCTCACTGCCTGAGAGACAGCTGGAGTTCCCAGAACCTGCTCAGCATCCCCTGGGGAAACCAGAACAGCAAACGTCAGCCTAAAAATAGCTGACCAGGGCATATGTACTCATGACAAAATGAGAACTGAAAAGAGAGATGGTCTAGAAGCTTTCCATGGAACAGCCCCCCAGCCCAGCTCTTTGTCACTGAACACTTCAGACTAAGCTTCCATTTAATTATGTCGCATAATGAAGGGAGGGACCCTTCCACTCACTCTAGGACAAGCATCTCTTTCCTTTTTAAAACCAAAATCCTTGAGTTTTTGCATAAACTTCCCTGCCTAAAGTTAAATTATCTGCTATGCACAGTCTAGCTCCAGGACTTTTCTCGGGGATCCCTCTCAAGGGTGTTCCCAGCCTTGCAGGGAATGATGGATGTCTGATCTCTATTCGAGGGCACCCATCACCGTGTTTCAAGTGCCAATGATATCCAGCCATTACAGACTATACCCTTTTTACAGCAGGTACCTCATGGAAACCATAACATTGCTCTGTTGTGAGAGAATCATGTTCCTCTCTCCTCTCTTCCACCCGCCCCACTTCCCTGGTTTGTTCTTCTTTGGGACATTCACATGGAAATAATATCTTTGTTTATGCAAATTCCCTCTGCTTGTGACATCATCATCAGCTTCAGCGAAACCATTTGTGATGTCAAGCACAGAGGATTCTGACCTCCGCTGGGGGATAAGCTGGAGGAGCAAATGAATTCCTAAGGGACACTGTTTCCATACAGATATCCATAGGAATGAAAACCAAGAGAAGAGAAGTTGCAGATGCTGAAGGATCCCTAGTCTGGTGGATTTCCAGAGAGCCGGAGGAGAGTTTAACAGGCGGTTTCGGCCTAGTCACTGGTCTCCACTGAGGTATCAAAGTTCCCCAGAGCCAATGGCTCATCAGGCTGATGCAATTAGGGCACATGGATTTCCTAGCCAATGGTACACAAGGGAGTGATGTGGCCAGCATCACGTCTGCCCACCTTTGATTGCCGCAACCCAGTGGAGCAGGTACCCAGTTTGCTGAACTGGAGGTGGCCTATCAGTGTGAGATCAAGTGAGATGCAAACACACACTCTTCAGAATTGTAGTCAAGCACCTTAACCACTCAGTCACCGCACCACTAGGCTAGGAGCACTCTTTATTTGCTAGGTATAAGAACATAAGAATGGCCATACTGGGTCAGACCAAAGGTCCATCCAGCCCAGTATCCTGTCTACCAACAGTGGCCAATGCCAGGTGCCCCAAAGGGAGTGAACCTAACAGGTAATGATCTAGTGATCTCTCTCCTGCCATCCATCTCCACCGTCTGGCAAACAGAGGCTAGGGACACCATTCCTTGCCCATCCTGGCTAATAGCCATTAATGGACTTAACCTCCATGAATTTATCCAGTTCTCTTTTAAACCCTGTTATAGTCCTAACCTTCACAACCTCCTCTGGCAAGGAGTTCCACAGGTTGACCGTGCGCTGAGTGAAGAAGAACTTCCTTTTATTTGTTTTAAACCTACTGCCCATTAATTTCATTGGGTGGCCCCTAGTTCTTATATGATGGGAACAAGCAAATAACTTTTCCTTGTTCGCTTTCTCCACATCACTCATGATTTTATAGATCTCTATTATTATCCCCCCTTAGTCTCCTCTTGTCCAATCTGTCTGGTTTTGCTTCTCCCCCCTCCCCCCGTTGTGGTTTTTACCTGTTTAAATGGAAGCTTTTTCCTTCTACAGATTCTCCACCTTAATACTTAATGTGCAAGAACCCTTTGTTTGATTTTGAGGCATCTTATGCAGACTGTCAGCTCCAGGGTGGGAAGGGGCTAGATCACCAGTGTTGTGTGCTGCAGAATCACAAAGCACCCACTTGGATTCCCTTAGCAAATGCTTAACTTTTATATAAACAAAGACTGGTATTTCAAGGAGGGGCAAAGATCAAAGCATCCAGTCTAACCAGCTCAGAGACCAGCATGCTTCTCACTAGTCATTCTCATTCTGGACTTCCGTGCAGCTGGCTCTAGATTAATCAGTTAAACACAGGTGTTGTCTAGATCATTAGTTGCAATAATGTAGCATATTTTTGTCTGTTCCGGGCTCTTCTAGCAGAAGGAGTAGAGCCATGTACTGGTTGGCATCATACTTAACCCATAGGCATTATATTTGGAGATTATTAACTTGTTAGTTAGTGGATTTAAATGGTGTGCAAATCACACTTGTAACTGCCAGGCTTGGGGCTGCAGACGAGATGCTTCCAGTGGCAGAATGGACTGTCATGGGAGGTGCATTGTGGACAGTCGGCTGTTTACAAGCTTCCTAAAAGAACACGCATACCCCATGTAGGAGTAAGTGTGGGAATTAAACTGTAACTTCCAGATTCTGGTTTAACCAGCCCTTAATGCTGGTTTAAGGGAGGTGTGTTGAGGCCAGAATCTCCCATGCTCCACTACAAAAATAGAAACCCACCACCCACTTCCAACACTTACACTTTCTAACAGAGTTAATGGAGCTGGACTAAGCAGCTTTTTGAGAGAGAACTTTCTAGTGACAGTGTGATGCACGGAGGGCTGCCAATGCACCCAATGAATCTTTCCAAAACCTCTGAAACCATAAATACTTGGTGCAATCTACTGAGAGGATAAAGCTTCAGGGCAGTTGCTGGGCTGGTGAAGTCATGTTGCAATCAGCCGTGCACAGGCACTGGCTGAACCTGTGAATGTGATGCTTGAGAGAGCAAAGTCAGCGGAAGGAAGCTGGCTGGGCTGCCTCTCAGCAGAACGCTGAAAGGAAAGGCTGGTGGGGAGCTGCATTGCTGACTGATTCAGGTGCAAGGAGGAGAGAAACTGCCTCACCACAAACCAGAGTGCTTGCTTCCTCCCTCTCTCTGCAAAGAGAAAATAATGTGCTCATGCAGGGAACTCCCCTGCTCCTACATGTGCATTGACTGTGAGGTTTATGCCTCCTTGGCACCCCCTATTGGAAGTAGATCCACAGAATTCAGAAACCCGGCAGTAGCATTTTTTAATAACACCAAATGGTTCTGTCTGTCTTGTGAATGAGGCAGCATCCTCTAATTCTAGGAGCGAGAACCCTGCAATCCAGTCGGAACCCATCCCAGAGCCGTCCACTCCTGCCCCTTGACACAGCATGCCTGGATCCAGGGCTGTTGAACCTGAATCTGAGCCCAAGTCTGGAAACCAGCTTTCTTTAACATCCCCTCCTATAATCCAACACCCTAGAGCAGCCCAGCTTGTTGCGTGCCATATGCCTTCCCACCGCCTCACCCCCTACACCGGAGCAGTCCACTCTCTGTAATTATGAACTGCCTTACATTTCCTCTGCACCTTTCATGCAGAAGGCTCCTCAGGTGTTTTAGGGACTGGAAAAACTGCTAAAAAACAATGCTCAGGGACCACTTCACCTCTGAGATGGAGTATGGCATCTCTTTACTAGTCATGTAGCCACATAGCATGACAATGAAGGGAAGAGAGTAAAGAAGAATTGAAACTGCAGGGAGAATACAGAGGCTCTGAATAGAATTCCGCGAGATGCAGCTGGGCCAAGCCACAAGTGCTCTTACATCAACTCTTAAAGGACAGGGAATTTCTGATGACCACAAGAGGTGCTCGGGCCCTAGGTCTGCAACTTTTCCAAGAGATGGCAACCCGAGTACTATGCTGGGGCATTGGCATTTGTAGGCTAGAGCATCACCAACTGACTCACACAACCACTTCCTGCAGCACCAATGTGTCCCATGGAGGTTTCCTCATCCAGAACTGGCTCAGTCCAACCCCATAATAATCATTTGGTTTGTGTTTCTGTTATCTCAGCAATGTGAGGTCCCATCAATGGGAGGATTAGGAGAGTCTGCTCTGGCTGGCAGAATGTTACTAGTGCTGTATCTGATATATGACTTGTCAGCTACAGCCCAAGGGCTGTTTTCTCCCCTACCAGGCAGTTGCAATTGTATCTGTTGTGCAGGCCAGTTGTGTATTTTATTGTGCATTTATATTCCCGAGGCCCCAACAATAATCAGTGCCCTGTTTCAGAAACGTAACTAGGCATTTTAGCGCCCGGGGTAAGCAAGCATATTTGTGCCTCCTTCAGGGTTTGGGGTTTTTTTGTTATTTTTCTGCCCCCACAGCTGCCCCACTCGCCCTGCCCTGGTTATGGCCCTGCCTATTTTGCCAGGTGCTGTACAAGCACATAGGAAGAGACCATCCCTATCCTGAAGAGCATCCCCATGGCTAGGGGAGGGTGGTGGGTGGGGCCCCTCGATGGGGTATGTCCCTGGAGGAAGCCCCACTCTTCAGCTCTAGGACTGGGCGAGCCTTAGTGTCCCTCAGCAGGGCCTCATGTTCGCTCCCCCTGCTACTGCCTGTGGCTGGGAGTGACTCTCTTACGTTATCGTTGTGCCCCCCTCATTCCCAGCCTCTCTCCTGTTTCCATCCCACTCCCAAGTCTGCTACTCGTCTCCCTGGCCAAGCACAGGCTTTTCAGCTTTATTTTTAGTCTTAGTAATACGGAAATAAATAAATCTCTGCACTTCAATAGCTTCATCAACCCTCTTGGCTCCTTTACAACTGGGTCAGGCCTAGGATTGACTGAGCACTCAAAGGCTAATCCTTCACCTGCCGGTGAGGGAGGGTTTGCTTGTGTGGGTGGGAAGCTTTAGAAGTTTGTGCACATGATATGGAGGCACTTCTGCTAAGCTGCATTCCTGTGGGCCCTGCCTGGAGACTCCCAGTCACCGAGACCTACCTCCTGGGATAGCACACGGGGCACCCCACTGTAATCCACCTGCCATGATTTCCTAAAGCATGCTACCTCGAGGAGGAACCCACAGCAACAACTATGCTGATTTGCTGGTGTTGGAAGACAAGAGGGACTTGTGGGAATGACAGCCCTAGTCATCAGGTCCCTGAGTTTTAATGAGACACTAGATAGACTTAGGCACCTCATGTCCCAGGAGAAATGAACATGGGGTTTGGACTACTCCCAAGAAATGTTTGCGTGTATTGTAAAACAACTGCAAAATTCAGCAAGATTAGTAGTCTCTGCTCAGGAGAGTCCCAGGTCTGGAATAGCAGGGAATGCTGCAAGTTGGGAGTGAGCTGCATAGGCAGAGCTGAGTGGGAGCCCAGGTCTAGGAGTGCTGCAGGAGGATACACTTTAAAGTGCTTGGTTGAGCAAGAGTCGGGGAGGTGGGTCCAAGTTTCACGGCAGTTGTAACAGCAGCAAACATTCTAGACAAGGTGGAGATGATGCTTTCGTTCTTTAGCCTGTTTCTTGGAGGGCTGAAGTTTCCTATGATCCGTATCAGCCCGAAGGTGACATTTTGAAAGAAAGTTTGTATAAAATCAGCTCAATCTCTTTTGAGTTATGGGTACCAAAGTATGAAAGTAACACCTTTCTTCTTTCAAAGAACAAAAGTCACCTCTGGTGTTGTGTCTGCACAGTTATAAAGAGCTGCAAAACCCTATTTGGAAATATTATTAGCTGTCATTGATACGGAATAAATCTTTAGTATCTTGTAGACCCTGATCCTGCAATTAGACCTGTGTGGATATGTTTGCAAGATCAAGGCTTTGTTTGTACTAGATGGAATATCTTCGTTTTCCTGCATGGAATATGATGAAGACCTGGAAGGTCTGTGCTTTGACTGCCTTTCTTAGGAGTAGTTTGTCAATTTATTTTGGAAAATAGCGTGTGACAAGAAGCAGGGCTTTGGTGTTTGATGCTATGGTGAAAATATTTGCTTTGCTGCCTTTGACCCTTCCCTTTTGATGAGAAATGTGTTGAGTGTTCTCAGCCTGGCCCCTAAAGAACAAGAAAATTTCTACCTGCCACCACCATAACTGATTATGGAGAGGCTGGCAGGGGAAAGTGGGCTGGGTGAGGGAGAAAGCCCTAGCAAGTGACAAGGAGAGACAAGGGGGTTTTACTTTCTAAGCCTTAAGCTGGTGGAGAGAATGAAGCACTTCACATTCCCAAAGGGATCATTTCAGTTTCTTTCCCAGATCCCTCAGAGTTAACACACCAGGCAGCCAAGGGCTGAGACAGCATATTGGTGCCTGCTCCGCACCTGCCCAAGCGAATAGGGGAGGATGACTTGAAGGGAAAGGAAATCCAGTTGCCATCTCCAGCTCATTTAGGGCGAGATGGGAGCCAGCCCCCCACCCGGTTGTGTGGCTTTTTTTGCAATGAGTCTTTGTTTACTATGTTCTACTCAGTGTTTTGTGTCCAAAATTAAATCTGACTCTAGCAGCCCCTTGTCTGATTTTGCAGAGCATGGCTAGAAAGTGGATCTTTCTGGGCTTGTAGTAAGTGTTGGCACCATGTTTATTTTTTGATGGAAATCTTTGTGATTCCAGTGGATGGAGATGATTGGAAACCCCTGTGCAAAACACCCCAGCCCTTTCACAACTCACTGAGCAGCTGACTGGCTTCCTGCTGCTGATGCCTGTGCAGTGTCTACAGGAGACGTGTGTACAGATGGGTTTCCGAAGAAGAAAATCTCTTAATTATACTTAGCTGGCAACAAACTGTATCAGCTTAAGTGATAAGCAGCATATCAGAGCCCAGCACCCACCTCTCTCTCTAAGGCTGCTTTATATCCAGAGAGACACCAAGGAAGGTGCAGAAGGGAGAGAGCAGAAGCAGGAGGCTTTCAGCTCACACCGACAAGCCAGCTTCCCATTCCTTATGACACGTAGGGAAAAAGAATTCCCTTAGCTCCCCAGGCTTATACTTTCCCTCCCCAACCTCCATAGAGAGGAAAGATTCCACTTTATATGAGAGCAGTTTTTCACCATTGCTGAGTTTCCCATTGCTCTGCTTTGCTGGAGTGGTCCCCATGTCCTTCCTACAGACCTGGCATTCTGGTAATGGATTGTGGACCTGCTCTTCCTCTCACATATCCTAGTGTAAATCGGGAGTGACTCCTGAAGCCAGTGGAGGTAATACTGCAGGATGGGAGGAGAGTCAGAGCCTGGGTCCATAACCAGACCATCATGACAGGGATTTAACAGATACTGTGTCCCAGATCTGATTTTTCTGCCCTTTTTCTGATTTAATTGCCAGGTGCCTAAGAAGATGAAAGACAGATCTTCTCTGGGGCCCTTTAATGACCCCCTCCCCCCCCCAGTTAGGAATGGAGGGACAGAGAAACGTGGTCCAGAGCTTTCAGGGAATGGGGATTATTCTCACTTGAGTCTCCCAAAGGAAGATGCTCTCTCCTCCCCCATCTACATGTGCATGGGTCTCCCAAGATGAACATAATTTAAGAACATAAGAACGGCCATACTAGATCAGACCAATGGTCTCTAGTCCAGGATCCTGTCTCCAACAGTGGCTGGTGCCAGATGCTTCAGAGGGAGTGAACAGAACAGGGCAATTTGTATCAAGTGATCCATCCTCTGGCATACACTCCGAACTTCTGGCAGTTATAGGGACACCCAGAGCATAGGGTTGCATCCATTACCATCTTGGCTAATAGCCATTGATGAACCTGTCCTCTATGAACCTATCATTCTTTTTTGAACCCAGTTGTACTTTTGGCCTTCATGCATAGGTGCTGGGGCCACTACAACACCCCCTGGCTTGAAGTGGTTTCCATCATATGCAGCGTTTACAGTTTGGTTCAATGGTTTTCAGCACCCCCACTATAAAATTTGTTCTGGTACTCTGGCCTTCATGACATCTCCTGACAACAAGTTCCACAGGGTCACTGTGCGTGGTGTGTAGAAGTACTGCCTTATTTATTTTAAATCTGCTGATTATTAATTTCATTGGGTAACCCCAGGTTCTTGTGTTATGTGAATGGGTAAATTACACTTTCTATTCACTTTCTGCACACTATTCATGACTGTATAGGCCACCTTTATCATCTCACCCCTTAGTTGTCTCTTTTCTCAGCTGTATAGTCCCATTCTTTCTAATCTCTCCTCATATGGAAGATGTTCCAGACTCTGTACTTTATGCCCTTCTTTGTACTTTTTCCAATTCTAATATATCTTTTTTGAGATGAGGCAACCAGAACTGCACGCAGTATTCAAGATGTGGGCGTACCATGAATTTATAGAGAGGCATTATGATAGTTTCTGTCTTATTATCCATCCCTTTCCTAATGGTTCCTAACGTTCTGTTGGCTTTTTTGACTGCTGCTGCACATTGAGCAGATGTTTTAGAGAACTAGCCACAATGATGCCAAGATCTCTTTCTTGAGTGGTAACAGCTAATTTAGACCCCATCATTTTGTCTGTATAGTTGTGATTATGTTTTCCAATATGCATTACTTTGCATTTATCAACACTGAGTTTCATAAGCAATTCTGTTGCCCAGTCACCCAGTTTTGTGAGATTCCTGTGTAACTCATCACAGTCAGCTTGGACTTAACTATCTTGAGTAATTTTGTATCATCTGCAAACTTTGCCTCCTCATTGTTCACCCATTTTTCCAGATCATTTGTGAATATGTTGAACTGCATTAGTCCCAGTTTTCCCAGTGAAAACTGACCACCTATCCTTTGTTTCCTATCTTTCAACCAATTATTAATCCAGGAGAGGACCTTCCCTCTTATCCCATGATGGCTTACTTTACTTCAGAGCCTTTGGTGAAAGATCTTGTTAAAGATCTTCTGAAAGTCCAAGTACACTATATCCACTGGATCCCCCTTGTCCACATGCTTGTTGACCCCCTCAGAGAATTCTAATGGATTGATGAGGCAGGATTTCCCTTTGCAAAATCTGTGTTGACTCTTCCCCAGCATACCATGTTCATCTATGTATATGATAAGTCTATTCTTTACTATAGTTTTCAGCCAATGTGGCTGGTACTAAAGTTAGGGTTACTGGCCTGTAATTGCCAGGATCACCTCTGGAGCCTCTTTTAAAAATTGTTGTTACGTTACCATCTGCAAGTCACCTGGTACATAGACTAATTTAAGTGGTAGGCTACAAATCACAGTTAGTAGTTCTGCAATTTCATATATGAGTTTCTTCAGAACTCTTGAATGGATTCCATCTGGTCCTGTTGACTTATTATTGTTTAATTTATTGATTTGTTTCAATACCTCAGCCGGGGTTAGTTCCTCAGATTTGTCAACTAAAACGAATGGCTTAGTTGTGAGTATCTCCCTCACGTCCTCTGCAAGGAAAACTGATGCAAATAATTCATTTCGCTTCTCCGCAGCAACCTTGTCTTCCTTGAATGCTCCTTTAACATCTTGATCGTTCAGTAGTCCCACTGATTGTTTGGCAGCCTTCTTGCTTCTGATGTATTTTTAAAAATGTTGCTGTTTGGTTTTGTGTCTTTTGCTAGGTGCTCTTCAAATTATTTTTTGGCCTGTCCAGTTATACTTTTACACTTGACTTGCCAGAGTTTATGGTCCTTTCTATATTCCTCAGTCGGATTTGACTTCCAAATTTTAAACGATGTCTTTTTGCCTCTAACTGCCTCTTTTACTCTATTGATTAGTCCTGGTGGCATTATTTTTGGTCCTCTTGATTTATTTATTTATTTTTAATTGGAGGTATGCATATAGTTTGAGCCTCTATTATGGTGTTTTTAAAAACTTGCCATGAAGCTTGCAGGCATTTAACTCTTGTAACTTTCTTCTAATTTCCATTTAACTAGCCTCCTTACTTTTGTGTAGTTCCCCTTTTTGAAGTTAAATGCTACCATGGTGAGTTTCTTTGGTATTTTCCCCCCTAGAAGAATGTTAGATTTAATTACATTATGGTCGCTATCACCTAGCTGTTTAAATTCTCCTCTTGGACCACATCCTGTGCACCACTTAGGACTAACTCAAGAATTGCCTCTCCCCTCGTGGGTTCCAGGACTAGCTGCTCCAAGAATCAGCCATTAATGGTGTCTAGAAATGTTCTCTCTGCATTCCATCCTGAGGTGACATGGTCCAAGTCAATATAGGGATAGTTGAAATCCCCCATTATTATTGGGTTTTTTGAAATTGTAGCCTTTCTAATCTCCCTGAGCCTTTCACAATCACTGTCACTTTTCTGGTCAGGTGGTCGGCAGTATATTTCTGCTGCTATACTGTTATTATTCAACAATGAAATTTCTGTCCATCGAGATTATATGGTACAGTTTGATTCATTTAAGATTTTTACTATATTTGACTCTATACTTTCTTTCACATATAATGCCGCTGACCCATCAGCGTGACCTATTCTGTCATTCCTATATATTTTGTACCCTGGTATTATCGTGTCTCATTGATTGTCATCATTCCACCAAGTTTCTGTGATGCCTGTTATATCAATATCCTTATTTAATACCAGGCCCTCAAGTTCACCCATCTTAGTGTTTAGACTTCTTGCATTTGCATTCAAACATGTACAAAATTTGTCAATTTTATAAGAAGTCTGTCCCTCTCACACTTACTTCCTACCAGGACCCAAGTCTCTTGCATTGACTCCCTGCTTCAGAGAGCTGAGCTGTCATTTCTCTGCTCCTCCCAAGTAGCCTATTGTCTAGTAGGAGAATTAACAGGAATAAAGAGATGGAATGTAGTCATCTCAACACAAGGAATAAATCCTTAGAACATCACACCAACTGGGAGGATTTAGGAGCTTTGGCTGGCCAGATTTTGTCCTCCAAGCTGCCGCCACCCATCTGCAAATTCTGCACTACTCCTCTTGCAAATGGTACCATGTATGTTTTGCCTCCCAGCCGCTCCATCAGCCTCAGGAAAGCAAGCTCCATTGTGCTTTGTTAATCTGTCTGTAAAAGTTCATTGTATGCGTCCCACAAGTGTCTCATTCTTGTGGATTTTACATGTGGCCAGGGTGAGAGTTTTCTCTCTGACTTCACTGAGAAGCCAGTACAAGAAGACAGAATTTACCTTAACTGACCAGTAGCTCCCAAAGCCAAGGCGTCTGACTTACAGGCAATTCAAGATTTAAACTTTACGTCTAGCCTGTGAAGTTGTTTCATTTACAGATGATGCTCACACTTGGCCCAGTTCTCAGTGGCTTTGTCTACACTAGCCCTTCCCCCTCTAATTTACCGCGCTTGCTGCCACTGGTGCAAGCCCATTGATGGTAATAATGGTGGGAGTTCCAGCGCGGACCCGGTGCTAGCAGCCGCCAGCATTTTATCCCTGTGCCATCTAGATCTGCCATTTAAAGCCAAGGGCTGCTCTACACTCGCGCTCGTGCTCCTACTGTTGCTCCCACTGGTGGACAGGTTCCTGAAGGGGGGTGGGCTTTTAATGGGGACAGAGTGAGGGGAGAAAGATGGCATTAGCTGCAGAATGTTGAAGAGACTCAAGGGGAGTGATGTGAGAATCATAAGGCCAGAAAGGAGGAGGTTGTTCCAGTCAAGACAGGGGCTGTAGGGCATGAACACTGGGTTCAGTAGGAAGAATGGAGAGGAAAAAGCATCTCTCTTGAGAAAGGAGATATCATTTTACAGTCCATTTTTCTGACCATGACTACACTTTGGCCTTTCTGTGCCTCAGTTTAATCTCTTAACCCTCTGTAACAATGGGTATAACAATCCTTGTCTACTACATCGGTATGTTGTGGTTAATAGATTATTTTCCAACATGCTTTGTGCCTCCACTGGAAGGTAAAAGCTAAGGGCAAAGTGTTTATGTAAAAGGTCCATTACATGGGGGGTGGGGGGGTGTCACTTTAGCCAAAGGAGCTGATGTGGTGGGGAGACTCCCCTGGTTTATAGAAAATGATTTGGGTTCCTGTATGGGATTTTGAGTAAATCCCAGCTGTTGTTCCAGCAGGAGCTCTCTCTTTTCTCCCCATTGTGAATCAACTCTCTCTTGCTGTGGCTGAGCCCAGCAGTGCTAACATTGGGTTTGAACTGTGAGGCACAGGGAGAGGTTGTATTTAGAAAGAGACAATCATTGCAAGTCAGATCTGCTTGTTCAATACTCTATTGACAGATTTGCCTTGGCAACCTGGAGCAGGGCTTCATTGTGCGCGTCTTACCTCATGGCATCCTATTGATTTTTTTTTAAGCCTACCTACTCAGCCTTTCCTTGTCTCCCTCTTCAGCCTGCTGTGTGACCCCATGAAAGGGACTATTATCACCCGCATTTCAGACTGTCCCAGGCTTCAACAGCAAAGGCAAGCCAGGCCTGACAAAGGCAAAAAGGCACCTACACAGGCCTGACTCCTTGTGGGAATGAATGGGAACTAGTGAGAGCTGGAAACATCCCTTCCCCCTGGCCTCCAAGAACACAGTCACAAAGGCTAGTTGCAAAGTCCAAGCCCTGCCGGGTAGGCCCACTGTCCCATGGGGGAAATATTGGAGCTATTTATGAATTACAGTAGAACCTCAGAGTTACGGACACCTTGGGAAGGGAGTTTGTCCATAACTCTGAAATGTTTGTAACTCTGAACAAAATGTTCTGGTGGTTCTTGCGAAAGCTTACAACTGAACATTGACTTCATACAGTTTGAAACTTCACTATGCTGAAGAAAAATGCTGCTTTTAACCATCCCAATGTAAATGAAACAAGCACAGAAACGGGTTCCTTCCCTTGTCAAATCTTTTTTAAACTTTCCCTTTGTTTTTTTAGTAGTTTATGTGTAACACAGCACTGAACTGTATTGGCTTTATTTTCTTTTGTCTCTACTGCTGCCTGGTTGTGTATGTCTGGTTCCAGAGGAGGGGTGTGGTTGACCAGTCAGTTTGTGACTCTGGTGTTTGTTACTCTGATGTTTTACTGGACTTTCCTGCTTTTGTCTTCAACCTGATGTGATACCGTATGGTTCCCAAGATGTCACCAGCCCTTCTGTAGAGGACAGAAAGAAAATCTGAACACCCACCCCGTAGCCTGGGTGTCTCCTCTGGGAGAGTCGCAGATTGGAGTTTAAAAAAGAATCTGTTTGAACTGCTGCTATTGCTATAGTTGAATGAGTGACATGAAAAATGGCTGCCTAAGTAACCCGCGCTGCTTGGTAGCCGGTGTCTGGCAGCTCTGCAGAAGCTACTGGCATGGTAGGGGGAAGAGAAGATGTTACAGCTTTTCTTCCAGAGAGACAAAATTCAACCCAAAATCCATCCCTTATGCCCAGGTCTTTTTCAAGATAAACATTTATAAATAATAATTAAAATAATAAACCCAGATAGACAGCTGCTCAGTGGTAGAAGGTCAGAACATGGCTTGAAAGTATTTAAACAAAGTGGCTTTTGGTCTGATTCCTTAACACCTGCAGGAAATCCATCTGTCTCTGGCTATTATTATTTGTATTGCAGTACCAGTCAGAGACCCTAATCAGGATCAGAGCCTCACTGTGCTGTGCTCTGCACAAACATCAAATACAAAACAGTCCCAGCCCTAGGAGTTTACAATCTAAATGGGATCCTACAATCAGTTTCTCTATCTATTTCTGTCTAGTTGGAGTACAGTTGAGGGCAGAAGCTTAGCTTCTTAAAATGAGCACACGTACATTTACTCTGTTCTACAGATAAATAGTAATCGGAATAGTTCTTTGTGCTGGTGTACTTTAGAGACATACATTTTCACATTTTTGCTGTTTAGTAAATAATAAATAAAATGTGTTTTATTAAATTACCATTATCCTGGTTTTTGAAAGGCAGCAACATATCTCTCACTTCTTTACATTTGAAAACCTTTTTCTCTCTCATATTTGCAATATTTCCAGCATCTTGCTAAGAAGAGACAGCAGTTAAAAATATTCAGAAGAGCCAGCTCTCTTTATCTGGGATATTTGATGTGGTTTCATTGTCTATGGAATGAAATAAGGCATCATTTTTAGAAACTACAAGGGAAAGGATGTATCAGTTCATGAGCCTCCCGTATTTGAGTGAGGCAAAAAATACAAAATCACCACTATTATAATCATTACTGTCAAATCATGTGCAATCAGCCTCATAACAGAAACCAGATGAGCATCCTGCAGAAATCTATAGTGTCAGATTGGGTAGTGAACTATTTGAATCGTTAGAAATGGAATTATTAAAATGCTTTTAATGCTGGTTCTCACCTTTATATTTTACCAATAGCTTCGCATCTTGTACCTGAGGCAGGTTTTATGAGGGTGCAGAATGGATCTATTCATGTGGTTAGAAAAATAGAGAGAGACAGCTTTGGCCCCTTTTATTGTCTGTTCCCAGTTGCGCCTTAAGAAGAAATACAGAGCTGCTCAAAGCACACCCAGCCATTCAGAGTTCTGGGAAATCAGCTTGGGCCAGACTGCTGAGATGCCCCAATTTCTCTGCTGTGTTTCTAACTGCACATGTTTGAACACATTTTCCAGTTCACCCAGATTCGAGGGGGTTGCATCACAGTGTTCCACACCCTGGGCACTTCGTTTTCTTGCAAACATTTGGTTTTGCTCCACTTGTCTTTTTTGGCAACAGCAGAAGGTTGGCATGTCAAAGTGGGTTAACAAGCTGTAGGGGCATACATGTCAATGAAAATATAGTTTAGGGAAATTGCTCTTTAGTTAAAAAAATCCTTCTTGTATGTGCTTTATTTCAGCTGCTATTCCCAATAGATCATAATTTGTACACTAAGCCCCTTCAGACCTCCAGGGAAATCAAAATTGTAAGATCAGTTTGCTTTTTATTGGCTCAGTTCTGTGATAGCACAGGGACTGTCTTTGTTGTGCTTTTAGACACAGGTATTTATACACGGTGGCATTCAGCACCCCCCTTTGTTGTACACTCACATTTCCTTTCATTAAAAAGTAGTCCTCCAGTAAGTGACAAACCATTTCTTGGTACTGTCATTTTCTTTTCTGCTAAATGCTCAATGAAATCTTCTCACTAAACTTCACTTTGTGTTTCATTGTTTTCCCCCTTAAATCTATGGGGCGGAGTGATCTGCTCACCCACTTAGGAGCAGGATCCCAATCTGCTCTTATTTACACCAGTGTAAGTCTGGAATTTGAAGTCAGTGAGTCTAGGTAGGGAGCCCGCACAAGGCTTTCAGAACTTAAGTGATGTCTATGGCTTCTACACTCCCTTGGGGCAGGGATTCATTTTACCCTAAAGTTGGGGCGAATCAGGCCTGTCTGGGAGTTTGCTGTTCAGGAGAGGGAGTGGGCAGCTCAGGCCCTGTCTTTAGTGACTATTGGAAAGTGTCTTCAAGGTTTCAAGGACAAGAGCATTTGAACTTTAATTAGAGATCATCTCAACTAGGCAGCTGCTTTGGTCACTGTCACTTTGTTCCCCAGGTAAATTCAGGCAGTCAGGATTTCAGGGAGACCTGGGCTTTGCTGGCTAACTCTTCCTTTTTGCGGTAGGGAGAGGGGATACTCCCACTTGTGACCAGGACTGGGCTGGGGAAGCGGAATTCTGTTGAGGGAAGGGGGTACAGCCTTCCCTGGCAGCCAGCTGAGCCCACTCAGCATATTTGCCTCTCACATGGCTTTGCTCTGGCCTGGCCACCTGCTCTCAAGCCAGGGCACTCCACTCTTGAGCCCCTGTTTGGCCACGCTCTGGATGTTCTCAATAGCAGCCATCGGGGACAGTGAGTTTCCCCTGGAAGCCCCACCTTGGGGAGTCTTCTGGCCAGCCGGAGGAGAAGGGTGACCACAAGTGCCTTGTGCTGCCTAGGAGCAAAGCCTGCTCGCTGTACCCCCCTCCACTCACTCCAGCCCTGCCAGGCAGCTGGGCCCTGCCCCAAGCAGTCACTCCACAACCCACACCTGAATGGGGCGCTCTCTGGGTCGCTGGAGCTTGGCCGAGGGAAGGTGAGGTGATTAGCTGGCTGTGCGGGCTCCTGGCTGGGAGAGCGCGCCCCCTGCCCTTTACTCCTCTGTTTCTCCCGCAGATTGCGGTGGGCCTGCAGCGCCGTTTTTCCCTTTGCGCGGCTTCTTCCACCTTTGCGCTCTGTGCGCAGCTGCAGCTTCTGCGCCTTTTCCTTCTGCAGAAAAACTCGCCCTCGCCCTCGCCCTAAACCGTTACTATTTCCATCCCGGCCTCTTTGGCAGGCTTTTGCTAGCTACCTCCTACTCGCTGCCAAAGTGTCCTTCCTTTCCGCCTCCCTCCGTGTCCCACACGTGAGCTATAGGGAAGATGGATGGGTGTCAGGCGCAGCGCAGGAGACGTTGCTCATCGATTTTCAGTTGGAAAATGAATGGGCATTTGATTGCCTCCCTCCCCCACTCACTAGCAAAACAAACACACCTCTGTACAGAAGCAGGTAGGGCTAAAAGCCCCTCTGTGAATTGCAGACAGAGGCTAGGAGAAGCGGGGCGCTTTTATTTCCTTGCCACAGAGAACCAGGGCAAGTCAAGATCATCCCATCCTGGTGCTTCGCTGGACCCTGCTCATACGCGGTTCGCGCTGGAGATCCTCCTGAACAAGGGAAGGCTGGAGACAGGAGCAGAGACCTCCTCCTTGGCTGCTTCCAGCCCGCTTCATTGCCGCGGCCCGGACGTGCTAATGGGGCGGGCGGAGCTGGGGCGAATGGCCAGTCTCGTTGTATCTCGGAGCTCCGCTGCTCTCCGACCCAGGCCTGGCTGGCGTCACCAAACCCTGCGGGGAGTCCCTGTGCGGTGATGTGCGGAAATCCCGTCTCTCCCCCGCGGGAAAGGGGCCCAGCCGCCCGCCGTGCGATGGCCCAGTGACCATCCCTGCTCTGGGGGACCTCCCTGCTCCGAGCCGCTGCGGGCCTTGCGCGCTTCTCACTCACCCTCGGCCCCCAGGTGCAATGGGGACCCCCCTCGCACTCCAGAGAGGAGCCGCCTGGGCTGAGCGGGGCACAGAGCCCCTGGGAATGAAGAACCCAAGGGAGTCTCCCCGACGCCTGCCCTGGAGCTCCCCTCGCGGTCACTGGCCCCTCGGAGCCGGCCCCCAGCACACCGGAGGGGAGCCGCTCGCAGCTTGTCCGGCCTGGGCAGCGGGGGGCAGCTCCAGGACCTTCCTGCTCAGGTCACCAGCCAACCCCGAGCTCCAGCTTCAGCACCTCGTGGGGCGCCATCGGGGGGGGGGGCATGAGGCCGGCCCTGGGGTCCCTCCCGGGCATGTTAAAGGGGGGAAGGGAGTCAGCCTCCTGCTGAACCGTTAACTTTTCATTCCCGGTTGCGGCATCTCCGCGGGTCCCAAAGCGCCTCTGCGTAAAGCAGTTTAATTACCGGGTGGGGTAATCCTGCTCTGCGCCGCCCGACCGCCGCTGCACGGCGCTTGCGGGGAAATGTCTCCTCCGACTCGCGGCTGGAGGGAGCCGCGCAGCCGGGCCCCCTCGGTAACCGACTGCCCGGCGTTGCCGGTGGCGGGGCTCGCCGCCCCCAGCGCAGGCCGGCGGCGCAGGGTCCCTGCACGGAACAAAGCCGAGCCCGTGCCCGTTACCTGCAGCTGGGGGCAGGAGCAGGCCCAGAAATGCCTCGAGGCACGTCAGAAGCGGCGCAGAGCGACCAAGACTCTGTTGACAGCTGTAATTTTCCCGGCTGCCTCGCGCTCGCTTTGCTTTGCTTTGCTCGGCAGGATTCACCTGCCCGCCCAGTGCCTTGGTTTGCTGCTTTCTTCTGAGCCTTCCCTGGCGCGCCCCGCTACTTCCTGAATTGCATCCCCAAGGCGCGACTCCGTGCGTGGGGTGGGCAGGGGAGGATGCCCACGAGCCCAGCTTCCACCGGTGTCAGAGAAAGACTGACGCCGGCTTCCCCCGGACTTTTGGAGGCGTGGTTTGGATTCGCAGAGACCTCAGAGCCTGCAACTCATCCTGAAACTAGCGGGGAAATCGCCCCCTGGCCGGAAAACCCACGGGACTCCCCGAAAAGCAATCTGTGCTGAGACGGGGCGAGCTCGTCACCAGCCCCACCCTGCCGCCGGTCCAGGGCATGGCACCGCTTGTCACTCTTCCTCCTCCTGGCTCTCCGGCTCACACGTCAGTCTGTCCGGCCACGCACCCGCGACTGCTGGGGGGGACAATTGTCTTTCAATAAAAACAAGAACCCAAAGTCTCCCCCTGCGGTGAAATCTCGTGGGATTGTTTCCTCGCGTTATTATAACCGGCTCTTTTCTGCCTCCGTTTGCTCCAGAGAAGGCCCCGGCTCCCCAATCTGGCCGCTCCTGCTCCCGGGGTTCGGCGTGAAGAAGGGCAGCGAAGGGAGATGGAAGCCGCGGCCCCAGCCCCACTGGGCAGCCCCAGCGGCACTAGCCTGCGCCTGGCGTTACACACAGCCCGCGTGGGTTATTTCAGTCCGAGGGAAGGGACTGCAGGGCAGGGGTCTCCTGGGACCCAAGCGAAATCCGGCTCCCTGGGGAGCTGCCCACGCGGGACCCCCGGCACTTGAGTTCGGAGACGTGTTTCCTAAGGGCCCGGATTCCTTATGCTCCAGCGAGCAGGGATTTCACAGAGGTGCTCTGGAAATCCTCCGCCGCCCCCCAGTTCCCAAACTGCCCCGCCTTGTTTTGCAGCCGGGGAATCACGTTGCTGCCCATCGCTGGGTGACCCGGCGACTTCCACTGGCCCGGCGCGCCTCCCCCCGTGCCAATGCTCCCCAAAGGCGCAGGTTTCACGCTGGACTCTGGCCAGGTCTCCTTCACCTCCAAGTCCCACCCAGGCGCCCGGGGCTCTGCTACTGCTCCCAGCCCGACCGCCTCTCGAGCAGCCGCGCAGGTGGGTGACACGGAGTGGGGAGCGCTCGCCCAGGTCCCACTCTCACGGGGCTGCGCTGCGCTGCTGGTTTCTCGGGATCCGGCCCCCGGTGGCCCCGCACGAGCCTTCGCTTGTAGGTGGGAAATAAACAAAATGATGCAACGTTGTTCAAGTCCTGCCACCGTTCTGCGAGCAGCTCAAAACGGGCGATTCCTCTGAGGTGCCTGGACAGCCAGAGCGCGCAGGACGCGCCTTACCTCCGCCCGGTGAGCGATACAGCCCCTTTCCCCAAGATTTCCGAGTCAGCTTTCCGTGCTCCGTCCGCACCCCAGTTCCCAGGGCAGAGCTAGAAGGGGGTCGCTAGGCACTGCCCCAGACCTGGCAAGTTGGCTTCCCTTAGGGCAGAAAGTAAGTTGTGACTCTGGCTCTGCACTGAGCCCCGGGGCGCGGGCAGGAAGATAGTCAGACCCTGCCTCCGACTTTGCAAATGCACATTTAATTATTGTCCAGGGAAATCGTTTCGCCCCTCTGGAGCGTTTCCTGGATCCAGTGTAAACGGGGCGCGTGTCGCTCCCAGCCTCTGCAGCTCTCCGTTGTCTCCAGGCCCCTGGGGCTTGAGGAATTCCCCCCAGCTCCGCTCGCTCCCTCCTCCCCAGTCCCGGGCTGAGCAGGGAGTTACACCCCGGGGCTTGAGGGCAGCGAGGCTCTGACAGATGGACACGCGGCGGACGTTGCAATCCCCCTGCACTTGCCAGGAGCTTCGCGGGTTGCATATGGTGCCCCCCTGGCTAATGCTGAGCGCGGCTCTGCCAGCCCGGCTCGGGGGACGCTGCCTGGGGCTTTGCTGACGATTTGTTCGATAGGGATGCGGTGGGTTAGGGCAGCAACGGGAGCTCCCCAGCCGCGGGCTGTGTCCATCGCTTCCCTTCGGGGTCACCACTAAACCCCCCAAAGAGCAACCCCCCCTTTTGTCCGGGAGGGCCCCGCAGGCTGGGCAAGCCCTTCCTCCCTGGGATCCCGAGCACGCTGCAGGGGAGAGGCCGGGGCTCCTTGGCCTTCGACTTCCACAGCTCGCCGCCCTCCTCTGCGCTCTGCCTCCATCCTGGCCTCCCTCCTTTCTCCCCTGCTGCCTCCCTTGGCTCCATTTCCCGGAGCCCTGTTTTCTCTCTCAGCCCCTCCATTCCCCCCAACCCCGGTCAGATTCCCGGAACCACGTGGGGCCCTCCTCCCTCGCTCCCCTCCCAGCCAACCTGGGTTAGCCTCCTGCCCTGGCCCTTCCTTCTCTTGTCCCAGCATCTCTTGCCCCCCCCCCCGCCTTTCTCTGTAGAGCCCGTTCCTTCCCCCCATCTTCTCGGCTCCTTCACTTCCCCAGCCCTGCGCCCTCCCTGGGCTCCCCTCCTCTCCCATCTCGTCGCCTCCCCCGTGTCCTCCCTCCCGACCTCTCCTCCGGCGGCGCCTCGGGGCCCAGAAGGAATCGCCCCCGCCGCCCTGCAGATCTCCAAGCGTAAGGGCTCGGGAATCCCAGCCAGCCGCGGTATCCCCGAGCCGCTATTTCGGAGGACCCGGGAATGCGGGATCGGACGGAGGAGAACCGGGGGCTGGGATGATTCCTGCATCCCGCGTGTCACCCAGATCGTGTTACCCCCGCCGCCGCTGCCCGGGGGGCTCCAGGCCGACCTGCTTCTCGCCTCGCGTTTGCCCCCTTCTCGCTCGCTTGCCCCCTTTCTGCCCTCACTGGCCGCGGAAGGGGTGGGGGGCAGACACCTGCCCCGGGCGCTCTGCTGCCCGCTGCTGGAAGCGCTGGACACGGGGCAGCTCCGCGCTACCGGCCGGGGCTCTGCAACTGGGGCTGCGCGGCGCTGCCCCCGCCCGCGGCCCAACAGCCCCCCGCTCCCCCCCCCCCGGCGCCTGCTCCCCCGCCCCTCTCTGCCCCCTGACCCCGCCCCTTTCTCGGTCTCCTCCCGCTCGCCCTCCCCGGCAGATCTGCACCAATCCGCGCGCCCCGTCTCCCCTTGACGGACAGCCGGGCCCGGGGAGGCCCCGCCCGCCTGACGTCTCCGGCCGGGATTTGCATGAGTTGCGGTGCCGGGGCGGCTGGAGCTCAGTGTCTGCGGGCGCGGGAGGCGGAGTGGGGCGAGCCCGGCGCTCGGAGCCTCCCCAGCATGGAGCTGCCCGCCGTGGGGGAGCACGTCTTCGCCGTGGAGAGCATCGAGAAAAAGCGGATCCGAAAGGTGAGGCCGGGAGGGAGGCTGCGAGCGGGGAGTCGGGGGTGCGGGAGGGCGGCCGGGGCTCTGCGGGGCTGCCGCTGACGCCTTCCCTTTTCCCTCCCCCCCCAGGGCAGAGTCGAGTACCTGGTGAAATGGAGAGGCTGGTCCCCCAAGTAAGTACCCAGGCGGGGAGCTGGGCTGCAGCTGGACCAGGGATGGGGGCTGCAGGAGCAGGATCTCCGGCCCAGCCTGAGCTGCAGCGAGCCCCCCCGCCCGCACCCGATGCTTTCTGCTCCGGGAAATGGCACCGTTATTGCATGCTCCAAAAGAGGCTGGGGAGAGGCCAGGGGGGACCGGGGAGCCCGGCAGAAGCAAGGGGAGGGAGAGAGAGGCAGACGGTGACTGATGTGCAGCAGAAAATGGCTCCTTCCCCCTTTCCCTCCTCGGGAGCCAGGCTCCATATTGCAGAACTGAGCAGGGGGAAAATAATTTAAAACATGAAATAAAACGCCCCGCCGGTCCTGAGCCCCCGATCCTGGCCGAGGAGGAGGCAGGGGGCTGCCACCAGGGCGCTGCCACGGGGCGCGGGGAAGGCAAACCCTGCCTCTGAGCACCGAAGGGAAGGAGATGTTTGCGGGTGGCGGATATTTGGGGTTTGCATGACAGTGTCTTGCAGGGAGGGGCTGCTCTGGGGTTTGGACTCTGCTGCTTAGACCCTGGTCAGCACCACGGGTGTTAGTGGGGCTAGGACAGGGGCTTTGGGAAATCGCATCGTGACATGCTTAGAATTCTTCTGGAATAACAACTGCGCTAAATAAACACCCCCCCGCCCATCCCCCTCTCCGGGCAGCTGGAGTTCGAAATGCGCACTCCGCAGTGGGGCCAGGTGCGCGTGGATTCAATGTGCCTAACCTGTAAGATGGCCCCTGGCAGCTCACCGGCAAGGGGAGACCCCCCCCCCGTCTCCCTTCTCGGGGGCGCACCGGTCAGTTGCTCAATGGCTCTTCTTCTCCCCCTTGCAAGATATAACACGTGGGAACCGGAGGAAAACATCCTGGACCCCAGGCTGCTGATCGCGTTCCAAAACAGGTGAGCGCTGCGCTCCTGCGCGGACCCGGCCTGGCAGCGGGGGAGGGGAGGCGGAGAACCCAGCGGCGCCGCTGGGGCTCGGAGCTCGGGAGAAGGGAAGGGGCGTGGGGCGGCGCACCCCCGCGCCGGGTGGCAGCGGGGCCACTTTCCTGCCTGCCTGGGTTCAGTGTGGGGGGGGGACCTAGGGCGGCGCGGGGGCCAGGCCTTGCAGCCGGAATGCCCTGCGCCGCGCTCCGCTGCCGAGCTGGGCACTGGCGGCCCCGGAGCAGCCGAGCGCTCGGCCCCGGCCCCCTTGCAGAGCCGAGCCTTGCAGGAGCGCAGCTCGGAGCGAGCTGGCATTGTGCAATTGTGAATGCGTCACGGAACTTCACTTAACCCCTTCGGGGCCGAGGCAAGGGCTTGCAGCTCGGCAGGTTCGCGGGCGGGCTCCGGGCATGTCGGCTGCTGTGACAGGGGGTGTCACGGGTGCGGTAGCGGCGCTGCGGGGCGGGGAAGAACCGCCCCTCTCCTGGATGGAGATTGCACCTTTCGAGGGAGAAGCTCGCGAGGTGCAGTCCCGCCTGCCCGCGGTGCAGGGAGCATTTCCCTCGGCTAACGGCCCCCAGCCTGTCCCCGCAGCTCCCCCGCTCGCTCGCCTGCCTGGGGGGGCGGAGGCGGCGCTGCTGCTCCTCGCTCGCGTTTGGCGCATTATTTCCTGCGGTGTTTTGGCGCAAACTGTAAACTCGAGCCCGTGGCAGGCAGGCGGCTAGCGCGGGGGACGCTGCTCTCCCTGGCTCCGGAGCGACCCCGCCGGGGCGCGTCCTGCCCGGCCAAGTGCCAGGCGCTGCCGAAGGAGTTCACGACCCTGCGGCCCGGGCACCGCCGCGCGCACTGGCGCGGAGCAGATGCGCTGACTGCAGCCGCGGGCGAGCCTCTCTCGGCCTTGGGTCCCGGCCCTTCCCCGGCTGCTGGCTAGCGGGGCAGTGCCCAGGGCCCGCACCCACTGGGGGTCCAAATACTCGTCCCACCCCTCCCCCTACGGCGCACGGGTCGGGGTGGGGCTGGTCACTTGGAGGCGCCGCCCGGGCAGGCAGGCAGCCAGCGATGCTTGCCCTGCTCAGGAGCCGGGTACCCGGCGCCCGAGGGGTGACGGCCCCGGCCAGGGGCTTGCCCTGGCCTCCCCCCGACAGTTGGGTGGTTCAGCACCAGCGGCCCCTCCCCCCGCGGAGACCTCGGCCTTTAAGGCAGCGATTCTGAGTGACGGCTGGCGGGGCTCGTCCTGTGAATCCTAATGAGATCATTAGCATCGCCGCGGCTGCTGATTCCGCGCGGCGCACGCCGCGCACACCTCGCCGGGCCTTCTGCGCCGGCCACCGGAACGACGGGGGGCTCCCGCTCCCTTCTCTGCCCCGCGCTCCACTTCGGTGCCAGCTAGTGCCTGAGATGCCTTGTCACAGCGTGAAGGCAGCTCGGGCTCCAGCGTGCTCTGGAAATCCCGCTTGCTTTCTGTGAGATCTGCGCTTCGCTGGTGAACCTCAGCGAGCCCTGCAGGATGTGGGGCCACAGAGAGGAATTTGCTGCGTCTTGTTTGGTTGTTTCTGGGAGGTCTTTAGTGTGCGCGTGAGGGAGACTTCGCATAAATAGCTGGTCTTGCCGGCTATTCCCGGGACGAACCAGTCCTGCTGGCTCTCCAGGAACCTTAGCAGCTCACTTCTTTGCTTGTCCAGCTGTACACACTGTTGGCCCCATGTTCTCACTGTAATGTGTCTCTGAGTGATGTGTGCGGAGAATTAACGCGGCTCCCCCCCCCAATTCTGCAGCGTGCTGTAGGAAAGTAATTGCATCGCTATTGATTTTTATGTTCCTGCAGGGAGAGGCAGGAGCAGCTGATGGGATACCGCAAGCGAGGACCAAAACCGAAGCCGCTAGTCGTTCAGGTGAATTCAATAAGCCACAATGTTCTTTTCCTAAGGAACCCCATTTTTAGCACAGGCTTGAGAATATTCACACTCCGGAAAGTAAATGCAATCTCTAAATGGCAATCTTTCCAAATAGACTGATTAAAGCCACTTAGTTTTGTTTTTAATATAAACTCCCTTGTTTCCTCCCTTCTCCAGGGAGGAGCATTTCATCTGGTTTCATCATGCTCAGGATCAGTGTGTACATACAAATCCCTTGTTAATTTTAAATGCCAGATGAAGCCGCTCCCACTCCTCTCCACAACCAACCCCGCCCCCCCCATGCCAAACTCTGACTTCATCATTCAATCAAACACGCACAACATCTTGGTGTAACAATGAGCATAAATTGGGACAGACCCCAGAAAGCGTGAAGAGAAGGAAGGAGTCCATTGCTGCAGGAAGAGGCTTCCTGGTGGCTACCTTGCTGGGAATTCCTGGGTATTTCTTTCCTGGCAGATCTCATTCCCCATCTCGCCATTGTATTTGTATGGGTCTGTCTCCAGTTATAAACGTCGCTTCTGCCCCATGTGACGGAAGGCGGCAGTGACCTGTGGTGCTGGTGCACCCCAAGCCTAGCGGCAGACTTGCTTTGGCGAGAAGGAGGAGGCTGGGCACAGGGCTTTAAGCTGTGATGACGCTGTTTGCATTGTTAGCTGCCACTCTCCTCAGCGATCTGTACTCTGCCTTGGGTGTCCTTCACCCACGATTTACCCTTGCCGAATAGGGACAGTTGATTGAAGGGTACTTTTTACTACCTCCAGTTAATCTCAAACAACGTGAAGCCTTTAGGCCAGGAACAGGCCACAGCTTTTCACGTTAAGGTCTGTAGCGCCCCGTCCTGCGGCTGCTCCGACTGCTCTGTTTCCCTGGGTGAGCGTAAGCTGGTTGGATGGACTCCTGCAGGAGAGCTGACCTCTTGTGTGAAGTATCCCTGGGTGGGCGGGCTCTCGCTAAACTCGCTGACCTTGTGTTGCAGCTCCCTTCGTTCGCACGGCGCTCCAACGTCCTCACCGGGCTCCGGGACCCCGCTGCGGAGAACCGGCCGAAGCTGGAGCTGAGCTCGTCCGGCAAGGGCCAGCAGCATCAGTACGAACTCGACAGCAAGAAGCACCACCATTACCAGCCCGGCGGCAAGGAGAGCCGCGGGAGGCACCAGCCGCAGAGCAAAGGGAAGCACTACTACCAGCTGAACAGCAAGAAGCACCACCACTACCAGCCGGACCCCAAGATGTATGAGCCCCCCCGCCGGCCCGGCAGCAAGGGGCCGCCGAGCCCGGCCTGCTTGGAGCACAGCGAGAGCCCCTTGGCCGCCCACCCAGACAGATGGGCCCACAGCCCGGCCAAGAGCCTGCTGAGCCCAGCAAGGAACCTGGCTGCAGAGGGAAAGAACGGAGCTGAGAAGAAGCCGTCGAGTGGCACCGGGCCGCCTTCCCGCGACGGCGCGACCGGCAACGGCCCGGGGGGCAAAATGAAGATTGTCAAGAACAAGAACAAGAACGGGCGCATTGTCATCGTCATGAGCAAGTACATGGAGAACGGCATGCAGGCTGTCAAGATCAAGTCCGGGGAACCGCCCAGGAAGCGGACCACTGAGGAGAGGACTCCCAGCAGGGGCGGGGAGGAGAAGCAGGAGGCCTGGGGAAAGCATGGGGAGGAGAGAGTGGCAGGCAGTGACCCCAAGAGCAAAGCTGGACTTGGGGGGGGCCCACCCTTCACAGAGCTCAGAGGGAGCCCCAGAAAGACTCCCCCTGCCAAGGAGGCACCTCCTCCCCCCGAGCAGCCCCTGCAGCTCACCACCAAGCCCAACCTTGTGCCCTGGTCCCTGGAGCCCAGCCGGGAGCACAGCCCTGCCCCCATGGGACTGAATCTCTCCACCCCAGGCTCCAGGAAGCGCTGCCTCTCTGAGCCGCATGAGGAGAGGGAGCCAGGCAAGAAGCGCCTCACCTCACGGAGCATCAGCGCCCCCACCTGCCTGAGCCCCCAAGCGCCAGAGAGGCCCGAGCCCCCTCTCCCAGCCACCCCCCAGCCAGAGGTCATCCTGCTGGATTCGGACCTGGACGAGCCCATAGACTTGCGCTGCGTCAAGCCCCGGGGTGAGCGTGAGCTGGCTGTGGCGCAGGTGAAGCCGGAGGTGCCGCTGGTGCCGACGGAGAAGCCGGCCGTTGAGCCTCAGCAGCAGCAGGAGGCGGACGGGGAGGGAGAGGCAGAGCCCCTGCAGGAGTTCAAGCCCTTCTTTGGGAATATAATTATCACGGATGTGACCGCGAACTGCCTGACCGTGACCTTCAAGGAGTATGTGACAGTGTGAAAGGGCAGAGGCTGCTCCCCCTGGGGAGGGACCCTGACACTATCCTGGAGCTGCCTGCCCCTCGACCCCCTCTAAGGTATTGTCACTGCCCTGACACCCACCTCCCTCCCCTCCCCACCACGGTGACTGCAGCACTCATGCAGGGAGAATCCCACCAGATGCCTCCCTGCCCAAGAGGAGGGGAGGGCGGGACACAGTGACTCTGCCCCTGCTATGCTGGGGGTATCCTCTACTGCTGCTCCATCCCTGCAGTCTCAGGGACTGGCAGGTATCAGGACACACGAGGATGGGGCCGGCCAGTTACTCACAGAGTTACATAGTATTATATTTTAACAGTGCTAACTTGTCGAGTGATTCTTGCTCCCGTTTGTACGTGGTGTTATTGAAATGTATTGTTTGAGCTGAAAGCTGGTCCCTCTCTGGCCACGCGAATATATTTATTTGTAGGTATTTATATAATGAAATATAAATCCTAGATTTATGGAGTCCCTAGATCCCCTTATAAACTATATCAAACAAATATTTTGTGTTCTTTTTAACCATTCAGCATTTGTTAGTCTCATTCCTTTGACCTGTCTTCATGAGCTGCAGGACCATTCCCTGGTATATATTTTTTGATACTGTACATGTGTTGTTTCTATGTCAAAAATAAGTTCATTATCTAAAGCTAAACAAGCTATTATAGAAACTGCTGCTACTAGAAATGTCTCAACTATAAGCTTCCTATTATTAATTGCTTGAATGTAAATATTAAATGGAGATGTTGAAAGTGCATTTGATGTTCTGCAGCTAGCATAGATCTGATTGCAAAGACCAGCTGTTAGAAGGTGGGGCCTAAGCTGCCAGTGGCACTTCCTGGTTTAAGGACTGTATTGTGGACGAAGAAAATGTATCATGCAATCATTGCAAAGGACTATAAACCTTTACAAAAACTACTGGAAGTTGGAGTGCATTTGTTACTGCTTATACACAGAGTACTGAAAAGACCTCTCTGTGTGTGAAATTACATGACTGGGTTTCCCCAAACAGGTATTGTCAATACAGAGCAAGAACTGAGGTAGTTTTCTTACGTATCTAGGCAAGATTGAAGCCATGTAGAATTTCTGCTATTAAGAAGGTGGAGTTGAGGGTACTTGTTGCCTAAGATGTACAGTAAGCTCCTACTTTTGTTTTCTTGATCTTCTGAGAAAACAAAACAGCACTAAGGCAATGGAAATTGTCTTCCCTCCAGGCCAAGCTTCTGCCTGTGCTTCATGTAAGTCCTACACATGCAGAAGGCCACCTTGCTGTTGAAAACTATGGGCCTCCATTTTCAAAGCAAATAGTGATGGTGGGTGCCCAAACCAAGATGTCTTGCAGGGGTCTGATTTCTGAGAGGGCAGGTACTCCGCAGCTTCTAAAAATCAGGACCCTATAAGGTGGCGGAGCCAACCTCTTGCAATTGTCAAATGATGTCCATAAAGGCAGATCACGATTGGATGCTGTAACCTAAGTTCTGTCACCTCATTATGCAGGATTGCCCCAAAAGTATGGGTCCAAAAAGATTAAACTAAGTTTGCGGAGGTTTTGAACTCACTTTACAATCACTGGATTCCACTGAGTATTGCAAAGTGGTAACACTTTAAAACAGCTTGCAGCAGTATGATTTTGAAAATATTTTGACACTTGATGTAATAACTGCTTTTCTGTTTGCATCATGGATACAGTACATCACCAGTCCATGGAGCCGGTAAAACGAAGTATTAGAAATAATCTATCAATTTTTCCTTTGAATTTTGTGCTTGTAAAAAGCGCCCTGTTGATATCCTCTCTATCCACTTAGGCTTTCATGGCTTCAGCTGTTTTGGAGGAGATTTTATAGATGAAATTGTTATTTTAGTTTGATGTATATGTACATGTGCCTAGAGCCTGGAAATGGCAGACTTTTTGGTTGATTGCATAAAATGCACCTAAGTTACATGAGAGCTAACTCAAAGCTTCTATAAACAACACTTGGTCAATGTTCTTTAGTTTTTACCGGGAAGGACAGCGAGAGTGATTAAATCAGCATGGTGATTTCTCTGCTGAGATTAGCAGGAAGGGTACTGAGATTGAAACACTTCAGTTTTCTGTATCAAGACCAGCTGATGGAGTGTCACTGCTTCTTGCCACTACTGATCTGGACTGACTTGGGCCTGTTATCCTAGAGGAGAAAGGTTCTTTATTTTCAGTTACCCACCCTCTGAGACATCCACAGTTTATAGACACTAGGAAATAAGAGCAAATATTGACTGGCAAACTGTTTTTTAAAATCCCAGCCATTAATATCCTTCTGAACGATGCTGGAATTTCCCTCTGAGATGCTATTTAACTAGAAATTAGCCCAACAGTTATTCTAGAATAGTTACAGCAGAATGGTTCTTTCAGTAGAAGTCCCGGGTGGGTGTTCTTATGGAATGGAGAACCTTCTTCAGATTTTAGCTTAACCCTCTTTGAAAGGAACTCTTCTTCTGGAATAAAAGCATCTGCGCAGGCTTTTACGCTGAAATATTGATTCCAGGATGGCTATTTCTGTACGTTTCCAAGTATCGCTAGGCCTCTACTCCTGAGTGAGATACAGGAGGACACATGACCTTAGCCTGTTGTTTCTCTAGACATGGAACATTCCCATTGGCTTAGTGGACGTTCACATGCTTAGTGGGATCTGACTTTGCGAAGTCAGCGTGTAAAGGTGGAGGGGGGAAAGCACCACGTCTTCCTCAAACGTCCGGCTGCCTGCATTTATTCAGCATTAAAGATGATTTTCAGTCCTGCTGCCTGTGCTGACTCCTCAGATCAAACAGGGCTCTAGTCAATCTTACAAGGCAAGAGAATTGTTTAAATTGTAACTGGTTTCAGCTGCTCAGCCATGAAAGGCAATGGGGGTTGCACAGGTGTCGGAGGGTAGAATCTGAAACTATTTGGGTTGCACAGATGTAATTTGGGAACCAATTTGGCCTGCAAAACTTTCATTCCGGGTGGTTTGGTATCTGAGCCCCAGGGTGTTGGCAGCGCTGGCAGTTAGAAAATAATCTATTTCACTTATAAAGAGAGCTAATGCTTGTCTGCAAAAATCACTCCTTCACAAACAAAAATGGGTATGCAAGTAGAAGCACACCTCAAGGGCTGCAGAATGTGACCTGGGCAAGAGGAAATGCTGCTTAGCAGACAAATGCATGACTGAGGCTGGAGGCTCTTGGGGGCTGGAGGCTGGCGTTTTCTGTTAGCAAAGCTTGTGCAGAAAATACAAGCATATTTATTTACCTTTCAGTTTAATGCAGCGGTTCTCAAACTGTGGGTTGGGACCCCAGAGTGGGTCATGACTCTGTTTTAATAGGGTTGCCAGGGCTGGTTTAGACTGAAGCCCAAGCCCCACCACTGTGGCTGAAGCTGAAGCCTGAGGGCTTTAGCCCTGGGTGGCGGGGCTCAGGTTACAGGCCCCCTGCCTGGGGCTGAAGCCCTTGGGTTTTGGCCCTCCTGCCCAAAGTGGTGGACCTCGGGCTTTGATTATCCCCTACCCCCACCCAGGGCAGCAGGGCTCTGGCTTTGGTCCCTCCTCCTGGGGTCATGAAGTAATTTTTGTTGTCTGCAGGGGTTCGCGTTGCCATGAAGTTTGAGAACCGCGGTTTAATGCAAACAACCAGATTCCTGACAAATAGGATGCACTTTTTGAAATTACTAAGGCTGTAGCCTCTTGTTCAAACTCTGTGTCCTAAACCAGTGGATCTCAATCAGGGGTATGCATGCCCTTGGGTGTACGCAGGGGTCTTCCAGGGGGTACATCAATTAATCTAGATATTTGCCTAGTTTTACAACAGGCTACATAAAAAGCACTACTGAAGTCAGTACGAACTAAAATTTCATACAGAGAATGACTTGTTTATACTGCTCTATATACTACACACTGAAATGTAAGTATAAAATAAATAGGTCTGTCAAGCAATTAAAAAAATTAATCACAATTGCAAGATTAAAAAAACTAATCGCAATTAATCATGCAATTAAACAATAACAGAATACCATTTATTTAAATATTTGTGGATGTTTTCTACATTTTCAAATATATGGATTTCAACTACAACACAGAATACCAAGAGTACAGTGCTCACTTTATATATTTTATTACAAATATTTGCACTGTGAAAAACAAGAAATAGTATTTTTCAATTCACCTAATACAAGTACTGTAGTGCAATCTCTTTATCTGAAAGTTGAACTTACAAATGTAGAATTATGTCCAAAAAAAAACTTCATTCAAAAATAAAACAATGTAAAACTTTAGAGCCTACAAGTCCACCCAGTCCTACTTCAGCCAATCAAGCTCAGACAAACAAGTTTGGTTACAATTTGCAGGAGACAATGCTGCCCCGCTTCTTGTTTATAATGTCACCTGAAAGTGAGAACAGGCGTTCACATGGCACTGTTGTAGCCGGCGTCGCAAGAGATTTACGTGCCAGATGCGCTAAAAATTCGTACATCCCTTCATGCTTCAACCACCCTGATGACTGATTCTGCTTGATAACGATCCAAATCAGAGCGGACCGACACGTGTTCATTTTCATCATCTGAGTCAGATGCCACCAGCAGAAGGTTGATTTTCTTTTCTGGTGGTTTGGGTTCTGTAGTTTTCACATCTGAGTGTTGCTCTTTTAAGACTTCTGAAAGCATGCTCCACACCTCGTCCCTCTCAGATTTTGGAGGGCACTTCATATTCTTAAACCTTGGGTCCAGTGCTGTAGCTATTTTTAGAAATCTTACATTGGTACCTTTTTTGCATTTTGTCAAATCTGCTGTGAAAGTGTTCTTAAAATTAACGTGCTGGGTCATCAGCCGAGACTGCTACAACATGAAATATATTGCAGAATGTGGGTAAAACAGAACAGAAGAGACAATTCTCCCCCAAGGAGTTCAGTCATAAATTTAATTAATGCATTATTTTAACGAGCATCATCAGCATGTCCTCTGGAATGGTGGCTGAAGCATGAAGGGGCATACGAATGTTTAGCACATCTGGCACGTAAATACCTTGCAACGCTGGCTACAGAAGTGCCATGCGGATGCCTGTTCTCACTTTCAGGTGATGTAAATAAGAAGCAGACAGCATTTTCTTTCGCAAATGTAAACAAATTTGTTTCTTAGTAATTGGCTGAACAAGAAGAAGGACTGAGTGGACTTGTAGGCTCTAAAGGTTTACATTGTTTTGTTTTTGAGTGCAGTTATGGAACAAAAATCTACATTTGTAAATTGCACTTTCACGATAAAGAAATTGGACTACAGTACCTGTATGAGGTGAACTGAAAAATACCATTTCTTTTATCATATTTACAGTGCCAATATGTGTAATAAAAAATAAATATAAAAAGTGAGCACTGTACACTTTGTATTCTGTGTTGTAATACAAATCAATATATTTGAAAATGTAGAAAAATATCCAAAAATATTTAATAAATTTCAATTGGTATTCTATTGTTTAACGGTGCAACTAATCACGATTAATTTTTTTGAGCTAATCGCGTAAGTTAACTGTGATTAATTGCCAGCCCTAAAAATAAATCAATGGGAATAGAACTATTGTAATTAAATGGTAAAAAGGAAAAGGTGATTTTTCAGTAATAGCGTGGCTGTGACACTTTTTTGTATTTTTACGTCTGATTTTTGTAAGCAAGTAGTTTTTAAGTGAGGTAAAACTTGGGATACACAAGTAGCCCTTTCAAAATCAGACTTTTGAAAGGGCTACACTCCAAGAGCCACTCCATCAAGATTCTCTAGGAATCTTTTGATATCCTGTTTAATTTTAAAATAATTGGTGGTTCAGTTGTACAACTTGCTGAAGCAATTATTGACTTTTAAAAGCTAAATTGCATCTTATTTAAGGCTCTTTCAGAGCCTTGAGCCCTCTGTGTTCTTAGTGCAGTGCCCTCACTACTGCGCCATTGGAGAGAAGAGACAGAAGCACCCAAAATGTTGTTGTCTTTTTGACAGAGTCGCTGTGGTTGTTTGAGGCACCGTTTCCCGGAAACCACATAGCCAGATACTTCTTACATTAAACACAGTCAAACTATTAAAGTAACTCCTGCAGCTTCCTGTGCAGTGAAAGGTGTGATGTGCAGTGCCTGGTTTAGAAGATATGCACTCCACTTACTTTATGCCGAGTGGCTAGGAAAGAAATGATTTGCTTAGTATGTGAATCACTTATTTATACCCATGTCTTGCTATATGAAGTGCTTCAAACCTTCGTATCTATTACTGAGGTGTTTAATTGAGAGAGGTGGTCACTGACACACCATACTGAACCTCAAAGGGGATACTGGACAGGATGTAGTGTTACTCTTCTATTTTCCTTCAGAGAAAGTGACTTCTGTTAGACAGACAGGTGGGGGGGGGGGTTGTTTGGTAGAATTTTTTGGCAGACAGCATTACCTGTTTATTTTAAAGGCCATTTGTCTAGATACGTTGGGTCTTTTTAAAAGGTCTATTGTTATGTCTATAATTATGCACCACCCGTGACTTGTGCCACTGAATGAATGTTCACTGTCTGGGGAAGGGAGAAGTTGTAAATCCACTTCCTGGCCCTGGTTTTGAATTCCCCCCACCCACCTTCTTGAGAACATATTAGTCTTAGATGCCTGCAGTACTTATCTTGCTCCTATGGTCAACTTCTGTCTCTGGTACTTACTTTATCTCAGGCTAAATCAACCCCCTGTAGGTTGAAGTGGATTTGGTACACTTCCTGTTTTAAACTGTTGCACACTATTGCTGTTCCTGTTGAAAACCTGCCATGTGCCTTTCCAGAGGTGGCCACATTTGCGTAGCAGATGAAGTGATCCCTACACAGCACTTGTAGACTAGTGTAAGTTTGTAGCGTGAGTTGGGATCCTTTGGGAAGATACTCGAGAAGTGTCATATATACAGAGTAAGGAAAAAAACGCAAGAGTTTTGGGGGAGGCTTCTAAGCATTAAAATAGTAGGGAAGAGAGAAAGCAATCTAGACTCTGCAGTAGGAGATGGGGGTGGATAGGTTGTAAAATGCTTTTTGACCCAGCAGGGGAGTGGCAGAGTTCCCAAGGGGAAATCATGGGCAGGACATAGAAGCCTTTTTTGTCCAATGCTGCCACTTTCAAGGTGAGATAGGGAATTGGCTGCATGATCTGGGGAACTGGGACTCTCTCCTCACTTAACTGTAGCGTGGTACATCAGCTTCAACTCTTCACTTGCTGTTCGGAGCAGCCGAGGAGGAAGTAACATGTTCCTGGCTGACGCAGAGGGGAAGAGTAGTATATTTTCAGGACCCGCAGTTTGTAATCTGTCAGGTGCTCCGGAGTTCCTCCAGAAGTAAATGTGGCCCCATACGCAGCAGCAGCCGAACCACATTGTAAACCATTGTAACTTTCACTGGATTTCAGGAGAATGTAAACGTTCTCCAAGTGCAGGGAAAGGCCAGTGTTCTGGGAACCTTTGCTCTGTGTACTGGCACAAACAACCACCCTTCTAGGTCACGCAGGAGATCACAGCCATGGGACCCTCCCAGGCAGAGCCTGGCTCAGTGCACAGAACTGTGGGATGTGACTTGCCCCCTGGCCATGGTCAGACCACTAAGTGCCTTTGGTCTCATTTTTGCTCCTGTAGGGCCCAACACCATCTCCAGAAATGGATTAGGGTTCAGGCTGCTCTAGGGTGGACATAACATTGCCAGTGAGCCATATTCCTGAGCCTTCTGGAGACCTTCTTCTGCCTGTAACAAACCCTGAGAGCCCCTCAATGCCTTCTTACCATGCACTTTGCCATCTGAATGAGCTCCAGCATATGAAACAGGAAGGAGAGCGGCTGGAGTGCCAGGGGCCTGCTCAATTGTGCCAGAGACATTTTTTTGAAGTGCTATGCCCAGGCAAGGGCAGCAAAGGAGGTTCCCTTCTTCTCCCGCTCAGCACCCACATCCTCCCAATTCTCCCAGCCATTCCATGTGGCAGAGCTGTCTGCTTGAATATACAATTGGGAGTTCCTTGCTGAGAGGCGTTTTCAATCTGTTTCACAGATAAGATCATTTGGATTCAGACCAGCTTCACAGCCTCTCGCAGAGCAGATCTGTCAGGCAGTGACAAATGCAAGGGCATCCCCGAGCTTGAATTTTGGCCGGGGGCGGGAGAGGGAGCCATATCGAAGGTCACAGCCTAAACTGTCCCCAGCACCACCACGACCTCAGCAACACTGGCTACAGCGAAAGCCACCCAGTGGGACTTTGCGTGCTCCACCCTGGCAGAGCATTTCACAAATTCTCTCTGCTGCATTTGACTAGGCTTGATACAACATTGCTGGCACTGGAGATTTCTGGCCCGAATCAGCTCTCCCACCATAACTCCCCAGACTTCACTGAAGCTAGTCCTGATTTACAATAAGAGGAAGGATGATTTTGCGTCCCAGGCCTTAGACTGGCACTCAAGAAATCTGGGTTCAACTCCTGTTTCTTTGTGACCTGGGGCAGTGGCTCTCAGCCGGGGGTCCAGAGGCCGCGAGCAGGTTTCAGGGGGTCCGTCAAGCAGGGCCAGCATTAGACTCACTGGGGCCCAGGGCAGAAAGCCAAAGCCCTGCTGCATGGGTCTGAAGCCTGAGGCCCTGAGCCCCATCATCTGGGGCTGAAGCCAAAGCCTGAGCAACTTAGCTTCATGGGGCCCCCTGTGGCACGGGGCCCCAAGCAGTCTCTCTGTTTGCTACCCGCTAACGCCGGCCCTGGCTTTTATATGCAGAAAACTCAGTCATTGTGACACAGGTCGACTGTGGCGGTTTTATAGCACGCTGGGGGCGGGGGGGGGGGCGGCTCAGAAAGAAAAAGGGTGAGAACCCCTGACCTGGGATAGTTGGTGCCTGTTTCCCAACTGTAACGGGGCAAGGCATCCGATGCAGTGAGCTGTAGCTCACGAAAGCTTACGCTGAAATAAATTTGTTAGTCTCTAAGGTGCCACAAGTCCTCCTTTTCTTTTTCCTTTCTTCTGTGTCTATTTGGATTGTAAGTAATTTGGAGCGAGGACTGTCGCTCACTGTTGGCTTGCACAGCACCTAGCACAAGGGAGCTCTCCTCTCTGTGAGCGCAGTGCGGGGCTCAGACACTGCTTGAGGCAGGTGCTGTCAGTGCCTCCCTTCAGGAGGTCAAGAGACCAGCATCCCTCAACTACACAATTGTCAGGACCCTGCTTAAGAAACCATTTCTCAGCATGGACAATCAGAGCATGCGCACCCTGGTGTGGGTTGAATAAAGTAATTTATAAACACTAAGGTTTATATTTAGCCAAACAAACGGGCATGGACAATAGTAGCCCTGGGAGCCAGAGGGAGAAACCTTGAATTTCAAGATGTCCTGACTTCAAAGTGCTTCACTTTGTGGCTTTAATCCTGCATCTGGCTAGTACCAGGCATTTAGTTTCGTTGCCTTTATTTCCAAGAGGGAGTAAAAAAGGGGATGCAGGAGAAAGAAAAGTGCTACTCAGTCGCACTGCACCCTTTGGCCAATTCAGTGCAAACTGCAGCTTCTTTCACTTCATGGGGAGGCGTGAACAGAGGCCTTTTCTACACCCAAAGGGTGGACGACGGCAGTAACTCTAATGCTGCAGCGTGTCCTCTTATGGCCAGAGTTACATCAGCACAAGTGTGTGCTTCTGTGGGTATCGCTCACTGCTGCACAGGGACCCATTAAACTCCCCGACCGTGAGGTACTTTCATACCAGTATAACTGCGTCCATGCTGGGGCTTGTACTGGCATTGCTGTGTGAATCAAAAAAAAAAAAGTCTCCCCTCCCCTCCAATCGACTTAAAACCTGGCTGCAAACAGGCCTTAGCCCACCTCCATTGAGAGGTCTTCATCCTTAATCCTGGGGTTAAAAATACATATTTAAAAGTGTCGAAAACATAGAATTTGTAAAGATGCATGTGTAAAAACCCATCTCATAAGGCCCAATCCTTCTCCCAGGGAACGGGGCAGCTTTGGGCCCTAGGGCTCCATAACTTTGAAATAACTGAACTCATTTTCTTCACATTTGGATTGTTGTTCAGTGATGGCTGCAAAACCACTCAAAGCCCAGATCCTGCAGCTGGCTCCAAATTGGGAGATCCCTGAATCCCCCTGGGGCTGTTTGCAGGGTTGTGGCTGATGCTTGGGTCTTCCAGCTTCAGCCATTTTGGGGTTATCCCCTTGCAACCTTCCACCTGGAGCACAGGGCCAGGAATGATCTAGTTCCCCATTTACAAAACTCAAAAATAGAAGAACTAATATGACTCAAAGTTTAAAAATAAAAGTTCACCTCTCAACTGAGACTAAACATAGCAAAATTCAGCCCACAAGGAACTGTATAAGAAAGTTATGAGCAACAGAAAAAGAAGGGCCTAAAATGGAAAGTGGAACTCAGCATTTCCTTCATGTTGGCTGCTGCTAGTGACTGATAATGAATATATTATGCAGACATGCTATATAGTGGGGAAAGAGATGGCATGATGATATATTGTGGTACAAGACTTAATTGTTGCATTCATTCATAAGTGAGGAAATCCCCCAGTGAGCCATATAACTCATCCCAAATAAGTATCAATATACTCTTTCTACCACCACATGTCTTATGGTTATGTCACATATTTTAAAGAGAATACAGTCTTTGGATTGTTATTGGTGCTTGTGAGAACATACCATCTTCTATGGAAACAAGAGAAGGAAAAACTGAGCAGTAAGGGAGGGTATTTACTAGCTAGAAGAGAGGAACATGCAGTAAATAGTAACCAGATACAAAATAGCCAGTTTAGGGCTGCAGCTGCTTGGCTCTGCCATATTTAAGGGGCCAAACCCCCAAAATGCATGCTGGGAAATAAGCTACTATAAGAAGGTAACCATGCAGCACAGAGAATTAATAGATGGGGGGAGGGCACCCTACTTGCTGTTTCTGCATATTCTAGACTATGTTATGTTGTGGGGCTATTTTTCATACTTCTCTACCTACTTTGTAAGTAGGGAAGTATATTGCATATACTGTAGACCTATGAGAGGGGTGTTAGGAAGAAAAAAATAGGTCCTATCAAGTGAAAAAAATCTTTAAAATAGCTTTTCTATATACCAGGATCTCATGAGTTTAGGGTCTAATATTTCATGACCTCCTAGGGCTGGCAATTAGTTTAGTCTTGTTTGTAGTAAGGCTATATTTTCAACTTTCCGAGGGTGGGAAGCATGTTTTCCATCTCTGATGGGTTACAAGATCACGCACCTTCAATGTCACTGGTTCAGGACTGAACATTGCCTATCCTGTATTTACAGTCAAAGTAATTGGAGAGAAAAACACCTTCACCTGGGGTGGAGAGAATGAGGTAGCAGGTTCTTTTAATTAAGAAAACAATGATACACCATTTGAAAGCTGCTCAGAAGTTGGGATGTTGGAGGTAATCCTGTCAGAGATAGATTAGGGAGCACGAGGCCAGCGAAGCAGTCAAAAGTGCAAAATAAATGCAATTTATCACATGGGTCAGCAGTTTCCCATAGCTTTAGAAATAAAGGACCAAATTCTGCCCTTGAATGCACCCACACATTCTCTATTGAGTGAAGCAAGGTCTGTGCATGCAAATACAAGGGAATAATTCTGACAGCAAGAATTTATTCCATTATTATCCTTGCTATATGTGCATTATATAGTTGCAGCCATGATGGCTTCCTTTCTCTTATCAGTTTCTTTTCATGCATACCAAGCTGCCAGCTGTGGATCAAATAATTAGACTCACTTTGGTTTATGCAAAGAGAAGACCTGCCAGTTCTATAGCTGCCATAATCTCCCCAAATAGCTGCTGAAAGGCTCTCTTATCATCATGAGTTTAATGGCTCAAAGTGACCCTGAACCATCTGAACCTTAGCCAGGTGGGAAGGACCCTCCCTGGGTTTCCTCTTCCGTTTACTTTAAAAAATTCTTCATTCACTCCATGGTATCTGGTTTCCTACTGCTGTTCATTTAACTACCCTGAAACAGACCCCTTTCTAGGGTGTTTGATTCTAAGCCTCTGAAATCAGCTATTCTTTAACTCTCCGGACATGAAAATAACACTTAGCCAGATGCAGTCTAGAGAAAACCAACAAGAAGACACCTAACATAGGGCAGTGTCACAGTTTATACTGAAAACGACTATTTGTGGGTCAGCAACAAAGTCTCAGAAGTGACCAGCATTGGAATAGGACTGGCTTTTGTTTCTCATCTTTTGGCCTCGCCTTTGACAAATAAATCTAAACCATGACATTTTCTTTTCTAACTTCTGACTAGCAATTTAAGCCTGCTTTTTTTTTCCTTGTGACACATACAGCCCAAAATACACACATGCTCTGCTCCCTTGTGCATATATTCTCTTTAAGTACATGACCACATATTATTTGAGAAATAGTGAAATATCATAGATACATTGCTTAGTATAAAGTCATTGCTGATAGAGTTTGCAGATAATCCTAAAATTTGGTAGCATGCTAAATAACGAGGAGGAGAGATTATAAACTATTTAAGGTATAATTGAAAAATTAGAATTCAATGAAGAGCTGCAAGAATGATTTTGAGGTCTGGAAAACCCACCTTGCAATGAAAAACTAAATATCAACCTTGCAAGGAGAAGGTTAAGAGATTGGGTTGATCAGTCTATAATCATCTGCACATGGAGAAGCTATCAGATACCAAAAGGCTCTTCAGTTTAGCAGCCAAAGGCATACCACTTACCTAGATCAGTGGCTCTCAACCCACAGCCTGTGGGCCGCTTATGGCCCAATCAGCACACAGCTGCAGCTCATGTGACCTACTCAGGACCATACAAGTAGTATATATATTGTGTGGATGTGGCCCACATACTACAGAGAGAGTTGCATGTGTGGTTCACAGTGGTAAATCAGTTGAGAACCACTGATCTAGATTCTGAAGTAAGCAAAATTTGAACTGGAAATAAGGTGCTATTTTTAACAGTGAGGGAAATCAACCACTGGAACAAATTTCCAAAGGGTGTGGTAATGGCTCCATTGTTTGGAGTCTTTAAATCAAGACTGGATGTCTTGATAAAAGATCTGCTGTAATTCAACCACAAATTATTCGGCTAGATGAGAAAATTCACTGGGTGAATGGCTTAGGTTAGGTAGGGGGTCAGACAAGATGATCGTAATGGTCCCTTCTGGGCTTAAAAGCTATGACTCTTCTCATAATTTTTCCATTCTTTTATGTGCTTATACTATTCTCCTTGTCATTTTGGCTCAGTGCATCTTTACTGATTTAGAGTCTTTTTAGGATAAATTATTTTATCTTCTAATAATTTCAACAGCAGCCATGTACTATATATGTGATTGGAAGCACAGCTTTCATTAGGTGACCTTCAATGACTGAGGCAGGAATATAAATTAACTACACATATACACAGTGTATACTTAGGATCTATTCAGGGAGCAAGGCAGTCAACTACACAGCTAACATAGCTGTGAAGTTAGGTGCCTAAAATATGCAGGTACCTAAGAACATAAGAATGGCCGTACTGGCTCAGACCAAAGCTCCATCTAGCCCAGTATCCTGTCTTCTGACAGTGGCCAGTGCCAGGTGCCCCAGAGGGAATGAACAGAACAGGGAATCATCAAGTGATCCATCTCCTGTCACTCATTCCCAGCTTCTGGCAAACACAAGCTAGGGACACCATTCCTGCCCATCCTGACTAATAGCCATTGATGGACCTATCCTCCATGAATTTGTCTAGTTCTTTTTTGAACCCTGTTATGGTCTTGGCCCTCACAACATCCTCTGGCAAGGAGTTCCACAGGTTGACTGTGCACTGTGTGAAGAAATACTTCCTTCTGTTTGTTTTAAACCTGCTGCCTATTAATTTCATTTGGTGACCCCTAGTTCTTGTGTTATGAGAAGGAGTAAACAACACTTCCTTATCTACTTTCTCTACACCAGTCATGATTTTATAGACCTCAAGCATATCTTCCCTTAGCCGTCTCTTTTCCAAGTTGAAAAGTCCCAGTCTTATTAATCTCTCCTCAGATGGCAGCCGTTCCATACCCCAATCATTTTTTCCCCCTTTTCTGATCCTTTTCCAATTCCAATATATCTTTTTTGAGGTGGGGCGATCACATCTGCACACAGTGTTCAAAATGTGGGCGTACCATGGATTTATATAGATGCAACATGATATCTTCTGTCCTATTATCTATCACTTTCTTAATTATTCCCAGCATTCTGTTTGCTTTTTTGACTGCCGCTGCACACTGAGTGGATGTTTTCAGAGAACTATCCACAATGACTCCAAGATCTCTTAAGTGGTTACAGCTAATTTAGACCCCATCATTGTATATGTATAGTTGGAATTATGTTTTCCAATGTGCTTTACTTTGCATTTATCAACATTAAATGTCATCTGCCATTTTGTTGCCCAGTCACCCAGTTTTGAGAGGTCCTTTTGTAGCTCTTTGCAGTCTGCCTGGGTCTTAACTATCTTTAGTAATTTTGTATCATCTGAAAATTTTGCCACCTCACTGTTTACCCCTTTTTCCAGATCATTTATGAATATGTTGAATAGGATTGGTCCCAGAACAGACCCCTGGGGGACACTACTATTTACTCCTCTCCATTCTGAAAACTGACCATTTATACCTACCCTTTGTTTCCTATCTTTCAACCAGGTATATTTTCACTCATATTTGGTACACTCTATATGTAGTAGCTTCTATAAGAAATGTTTACTCTGTACTTTTTCTACCAATTAAACTTGTCTGGCATACATAAAGTAGCACTCAGAATCACTTCAGGCAGGACATGTGTATCGCTGCTTGGGAAAATTCAACCCACAAGATGCAAATGTCAGAAAGTTATGAGCAACTGAAAACAGGGGATTAGAATGAAAATCATTATGCAACCTTAAGTATAGCAGCAGCAGATGCTCACACGAAAATATTTATATTGGTAGTATGTACATGTATATTACAGAATAAAATACATAATAAACAAAATATATAGTGTCCATCACTGCCATAGTGTTCCAGTCACCTCACAATATAACAAACCACCTAAAACTCCAATTAAAATTCTATTCGTTTACAAACTAAATACAAACGCTACATTAAACTCACAGAGCAGAATTGTAACTTCCTCTATGAACTTGTCTAATTTCATAATCCTTCTAAAGATCAGGGATTGGTCATGCCAGTGAGTGAGAGATGGGAAGGCAGATTTATGGCTGATATATTGGGGGATTAGCTTCATTAGGATGACACCAAAGCTTGGCCCAATTAGCAACATGAAGCAGAGTTACATTTGGGTTGGGCTTGTTCAACCAGAAATGACTCACCCTGCTAATGAAAATAAAATCCTGTCTCCCTTCTATGAGTGCTTGTAACTCCATTCATGTTAGAGGGATGTTTGTGCTGGTGTCAAGAGAAAGAAGGGGAGAACTACGCCATGATGCTGAGCCTTGTAGACATGGCCAACCTGTGCCCCAGTGAGTTTACAGTATAAATAAGACAGGAGATGCCTTTCAGATACTTAATGCACAGATTATCAGGAGCTGGCCTATCCATTTTAGCAAGCCTTAAGGTGCCAGTCACTATAGAATCTAAGCACTGATCATTAGTTACAAAATGCAAAATCATCCTGGAAAATGGTTCCTGTCTCCTTTCCCCAGGAGAGGGAGGTGCAAGGCAAGGCAGCTACATTAAATTTTCTCTTTTGGTAGATTAACATTGCAGGAGACATCTGTTTGAAGGAAGAATTGGAAAGGTAAAGCAGGTATTTGTCTGACACACAAGGTAAGAGGCAGGTGGTTGATGTGGAGGTCAGAGTGGGAGAAAGAGACCAAAGGGGCAATACTGAGCCTTGCCTTGGTGAAGCCCAGGCATCAGGAGGGTGAGAAGGAAGTAGAAGGCACTAGGAGCCAGGCATGGTCAGAGTATGGAAAGTGGATATGAGATGCCTGGACTTGATATGGAAACCAAGAGAGCAGGGATTCAAAGAGGGGAGCAAGGAATGGGATCCAGAGACTGACAGTAGGAAGAGGCTGCTTTCTGCAGCATTTTGTAGAGACTGGAAGAGGGAGGTTAAGCAAAAAGGCCAGAGAGGAGGAGATTGCTGTTGCAGGTGGCAATTAATAGACCTTTATATTTACACAATATCCGAAGGGCCCAGGGAATTCCTCAGTGCCCCCACAGTTTTATTGCTAGTACAACACCCAGAAGTGTGGGATGAACTTTACAGGACAAACATTAAGAACCAGCTGTCTACTCATGCAGTGAGCGACTGGAAGAAACCATTCAGAGATGGGGTTAGGAAGGACATGGGATACAATATTAAGGTCACTTGCTTACTCAGTTGTAGCATGTCACATGTTGTTGTATCTAAATTCCATGATTCCGAGATTGGCTCTCCCTGTAGTAGCTGTTAGTAAAGTTGTATGAATAACCTGCTGGTGGTTGTGTTTTCCCACTGGTGCAGGGTGTCTCTGTGCGTCTGGCTACCCACACAGAATCTTTTACTTAGGAACACAGCCATAGATATAACCCAGATAGGTACTTTATATCATTCTGCAAACAATAGGCCTTCACTGCCTGGCATTTTCCCCTGTGCCTGGTGTAATAAGCTGTAACAATACAAGGTGTGCACAACATGATAGCACAAATTCTAACTGGATAACGAATATATGTCAAACATTTCAAAGGAGTGTCTGGTGCTGTAGCAAAATGTTTCCAGCAGTCCTCCAATTGACTATATTACCCAATATAAGGAGAGAGACCAACCAATTGATTTGAGCATAAAGCTTTCCTGAGCTACAGCTCACTTCAGCTCAGGAAAGCTTATGCTCAAATAAATTGGTTAGTCTCTAAGGTGCCACAAGTACTCCTTTTCTTTTTGCGAATACAGACTAACCCGGCTGCTCCTCTGAAACCAAAGGAGAGAGACGTTTGTAGAAGATCAGACAACCTGGTAGGGGATGTACCAAAACACTGCAAACACGGAGAACTGTAGAGCCTAGGTGAGGTGTCTGCAACAGCTGCTCTCAAAGGGGCATGCCCAGGAATTGAGCAGCAAGACTGGCCTCATCACCAAGAAAAGATCACCCCATTTAAGTGGGGAAAGGAGAGTTCATAAAAATACTGGAAGAAAAACGAAAGAGAGCAAAAGGGAGAAACTTAGCAAGAGAAGAGTCCACCCGAGGTTCTGACTGGCTCTATTCTGCGGGGCTTAGCCACGCCACCACCCCAGCTCAGCCCTGCAGCATTACAGGGGCTCCTGCTTCTCCATCTCCTTCCACGTGCTCTGTTCCCCAACTCAGACCTGCATTGCAGCATCGCAGGACTTCCCCCGCTTTCCCATGCCCCCTCTGGGCTCGGCTCTCAGCTCAGACCTGCAATGCAGCATTACCACAATCCCCCCTCTTTCCTTCTTCCTACGTCCACCATTGATTGGTACCCAAATATTATTAAGAAAACTCGCAAACGCACCTCCGTCCCTGCTCCTCGGTTCTGTTCTAAATGAATGTGGCGATTCGTGCACCATGTCCAAAGCCTGTCTGTCGTCTCCAGACTGCTCCGTTCACACACACTCTAGTGCACATTCAGGTGCCATTTACTCCCGCTGCCTCTGACTCTCTGGCCACGTTTAATACAACAGATTGAAAATATGCCTCAAATCCACTTACTTCCAGCCACGTCTAGCGCGCGTATTTGTTGCCTATTTGTCCAGAAATAGGAGCTAAGCTAAAGCCGAACCTGGCAGAATGGGGCAAGAGAGAAGCAGTGGGACTGGTTTGGATCATCAGGGGAAAATAACTCCCGGTTCCTTCCAGTCAGTCGCCTGACGGGCTGGGAGCCTGTGAACCGGCCGGGGCAGCAGGGACAGGCTTGCCACACTAGGAACTGAAGATCCCCAAACCCCGCGCCCCCCAGGCTCCATTTGTAAATAATTGTTTTAATTTCCTGGAGACAGAGAACACCGAGCCCCACTCGCCGCGGTCCCCCGGCCTCGCCAAGGCATGGGACGCCTCCTTCTGTGCCCAGATCCCACCCCGCTGCGCTGGGGCTGGCCGGGGGGTGCGTGTCGCTGGGCACCCGGCTGGCACAGATGCCCGGTGCGAAGGGGCTGGGGGGGGTTATTGTTTCCAGGGAGGAATGTGGCGATTCGTGCACCATGTCCAAAGCCTGTCTGTCGTCCACGCGCCCAGCCCCTCGCAGCTCATGGGGCTGGTTCAGCAACGCGCTTCCGACTAACCCGAATGTGGCCTTTGGAGACCCGCCGGCGCCCTGCCTGCCTTTGCCGGCGGGCTAGAGAGGAGTGGGAGGCAGGCCCGGCCACTCCGGGATGGAGTCGGCACTCCCGACGCCGGGCCATCGCGGGGTGGGCGAGTGACTGTCGCTTGGGGGCAGCCCAGCCTGCTCCGGTACCAGGGGATGCGGCCAGCGTCCCCTCTCCGGGGGGTGGGACAGAGAACACCCAGGTTTGGTCGTTGGCTCGGGGGAGATGGACCCCAGCGGGGGGCTGGAGCTGGGGGCTGGAGGGAAGCGAGACGAGCCCCCACTGCCTCGGGAACCCGCGGTTCTAGCAGGACCGGAACAGCTGGGCTGGGTTTGCTGCCACCCCAGCACGGCCAACCCAAGCCGCCGGGTCCCGGCTGGGCGGCAGCAATGGCCCAGGGGCCCGTGTGTTTCCCGGGGTGCCAGGACGCCTGGGGCCGGCCCACGGAAGGAAGCTCCACGCAGGCTGCCTTTTGGCAGAGCCACGGTGCGGGGCGGGTGTTTGGTGTCCGCTCCCCGGGGCACCTGCCGCCAGCAAGAGCCGGCTTCCAAGCGCAGCCCCGCGGCGGGGCTCGAGGGAAAGGAGCGGCAGGGGGTGGAGCAGCCCCACACCCGGAGGAGCAGGGGGCGCCTGGGAAAGGGCCTGGCCCTTCAGGTCCGCCCTGGGGCCCCAGGCAGCTCCCAAGCCCACCCCACCGGGATACCACCCGGGCCGGGCACCGGACCCACTGCAAGAGCAGGCGGGAAGGAGACGCGGCAGCTCCCGGGGAGCGGGTCCCTGCGCCATTGGGGGTGGCAGGCGCGCACCCCCCGCAGAAGGGGGGCCCCGTTCCCAAGGCTCCGGCTTTGTCTCCGCTTTGGGGGGACGCCAGCGCGGTACAAAATGGCGGGGCAAAGGTGGGATTGCCTCGCCACGCGGCGCACCCCCTGCCCCCTCTGCCCGGCGGGGAGGGGCTGGGCCCCCCCTGGCACGCGGCCGGCCCCCAAGGCAGCAGGGACCCCCCGGGGCCGCCTCCGCCCTCCTCGCTGCCTCTGCAGGGCTCTGTTCTCGAGGCAGCTGCAGAAAATGGCTGCCTGGCTGATCCAGCTGAATTCTGCCATGTGCGCGATCAGCGAGAACACAGCCCAGCCCCAGCCCCCGCCCCCTGGCCGGCCCCGGCCCCAGCCGGGGGCAGGCGGGAGCCGCCGCGGCCCAGCGGGGCTGTTGGAGCCCCAGGGCGTGGGCAGAGCTGGGGCAGGGCTGCTGCATTTACCTGCGGCCCCGAGAGAGCCCGCAGCGGGGGCGAGTCACTTCGGCAGCTTTACCTGGCTCCCCGCCCCGCTGCCCCCGCCCGGCTTCCCGGTCCGCAGGTGGCGGGTGGATGATTCCCGCGCATGGATCGGGACCCTGGGTCGAGATGCGCTAAACCCCCACCTGCCCGGAGCGTGTCCCCCCCCCGCCCCAATAAGACCCGTGGCAGGAGCCTGTCCCCGCCGGGCTTGGGTGGAGGTGAAGGGCGGGTGCTGCTCCATGGCCCAAGCCCAGATCTCTCCTGGGGACCCGGGAGTGTCTGCGCGTCGGGCACTGCCTGGCTCAGGGGTCCCCAGCGAGGGCCAGGTTTGACACCTCCGAAGCGCTGCCTGGCTTTGGGGTCCCGATAATCAGGGCTGATCGATAATCGCTGCTCGTTGCTGCTGTTCGCTCAGCACAGGGGCGATTCGATATCGATTTATTTCAAAGTCGGGTGGAAGAGACAACAAGGAACTGCAGAAGGCGCTGGAGTAGGGAGAGGACGGCGGACCCAAGCCACCGGGTGGGATCGGGGTTTGGGGACCGGGTCAGCTCTTAAAGGAGCTCTCCAGGAAAATGCACACGAAAGACAACGAAAATTCGGCTCCGAGCCCGCCTGCGGGTTCCCGGGAGCGACCCCAGCCCTGCAGCAGCCCAGACCAGCCGACCTGCTGGCTGGGAATCCCAGCCAAACTGACCCGCTCCACGGGACGCCGGTCCCCTCCGGGTCCGAACCAGCCAGCCCCACCCGCAAGGAAATGATTTGTGCTCATGGCTCCCGACAAGGAATCCGCTGGGGTTGTGCTTTATCTGAGCTAGAAAGAACGAATAACCCTTGGGAGCTTCTTGTGGGCTGGTGTTTCACCCGGGACCAGGGGAGCTGGAACAATTTGAGGGGGTGGGGGAGCTGAGAGCATTGACCCCAAATGTAAGCCCTGTCTATGATGGAAACCACTTCAAGCCAGGGGGTGCAGCAGCCCCCCGCCCAGCAGCCCTAGTTCCAGCAGCTCTGCCAGGAGGACTAAACAGATCAAGAGATTTTGGAGCCGTCAAGTCTTCGCGCTGATGTCAATAGCTAAAACGAAGACAGCAGGTAATAGCTGCCCGTATATGGCAGTGTTGGAGGGGGCTGGAAAGAAGCAGAGGGGGTGTGTACAAACCTGTATGATACACACACACACCCCTTCTCTGTAACACAGGCGTTATTCCACACACTACACGCATGTAGGGCGGGAACACGTGTACCGTACATGGAGGGGGCGGGGGTGAGTAGATGTCGGGAACCAGGTGCTCTCGCGTCTCCATCTCTGGATACCAACCCGGGGCAGGCGGGTCTCTGTGTCTGTTGCCCGCTTACCAGCCCAGCGCTAGGAGGGATCACGCATTAGCCGCAGGATGATAAAGGAAGCTCCTGTCTCTGTCCATACTGAAAAACGTCGTTTGCTAAAGGAAACAAAACAAAACGCGGAAACGGGCCGGGTCGGCCCGGGGGTTCGAGCCCTGAGTTCTAGGGCCGGGCCCCCAGTCCCAGGCCGGCCCTTGCTAATGCGCACCAGGCGGGCGCGGGGCTCAGCGCCGCTTGCGGAGGGTCCACTGGAGGCCCTTGCCGCCGGGTCGGGTGGGGCGTGCAGGGGTATTTGAAGTAAAGCGGGTCGCTGCTCGGCGCGCAGGCTCCTGTCTGCGGGGGTCACCCGGCTCCTGCTGCGCGCCCCGCCGGGGAGAGAGCGGAGAACACCTGGGGGAGCGAGAAAGCCTCCGCCTCCCCCCAGACCCGCTCGCGGCCTGGAGCCCCTGGCAGCTGTCTGCCCAGGAACAGAAAACGGAGCTGGGGTCGCGCAGTGCCACCCGCGCGGAGCCAGGCGCCTCGGGAGCCCGGCCCTGGGCTGGTCCCAGCCAGGGTCGCTGTGATTCGGAGGGAACAAATCTCCTCTAGTGACCTACATTGTAACTGGGGGGGGGGGGGCGCAAAGCCAGCGCGCAGCCCGCTACTGCGGGGGGAGGGGGGGTCGAACTGCCCCAATTTCCAGCTAGTCCGGATTGCGCAGGGTCGGGGCGAATCTGCAAACAGCGCCCCCGCCCCCACATCGGGGGGCGAAGGCAGCGAGAATCGGGTCCCGCAGCGGGACGTGTCTCCCCGAAGTCTGTATTATTGGGTTGCATTTAATGGGGCGTTTCTTTCTTTCCAAGCCAGGGGGCCCCTAAGTCGCGCTGCTGGGCGTGTCCGCGCGCCCCGCTAATTGTCCTAATTACGCTCTCGCAGGCCAGGGAGCTGGGAGAAAAGCGCCGGGGTGGAGGAGGGGAGGGAAAGGCGAGGGGCGCTCGGGCCGTGTCAGGGCCCAGCGCAGCCGGCTGTCGTGCTGGGACACCCGGGTCTACATGGCGCGCGTCTCCCGGGCTGGCCCCTTCCCCTCGCCTGCGCCCGGCCGCCACCATTTTGGTGCCTGCTGAATTTGGGGTGAGGAAGACGGCGAGGGATGGAATCAGAGCGAGAAGGGAAGAGGCGGCGGGGGGGGGGGGGGGCTGCTGGCTCTTTTCCACTCGTGAGAGCTGGTTGCTGAGATACCAGCGGACCAATAATCTCTCACCAGCTCACCCGGAGCTCGGGCACTGCTTCCTTATATGGTGCTGCTAGTCCGCGGGGCGCCGCGCTCCGCACCATATAAGGGCATGAACCTAAATACAGTATCTACCTTGTTCTTTTCTTGCCCGGCGCGAGTTAACAGCGATCGATGCCGAAGCGAGCCAGGGAGCAGCCGTGGCGGCCAGAGGCCGGGCCGGGCGCCCAGGCAAGGGAGGCGCTGGGCTGCTGCAGCTGCTGCCCGGGCCGAGCTGCTTCCAGCCACAGATGTTGCAGTCCCCGATCTGCAGCCCTGATGAATTCTCGGCTGCTTATTAGGTGAAATGCAAATGAACCGTGATTCACATCTAATTGCTTTTGTTAAGAGGGAAGTCGCAGGTCTTTGGGCTCCGCCGCAGGCGGCGGCAGAGCGGGGCGGGTGCCAAAGGCAGAGGGGGTCACCACAGAGCGGACACACCGGAGCCAGGCTCCTACCTTGTCACCTGGGGAAGAATAACCCCGGGCAGGGCGGGGCTCACGACAGGGACGTGGCTGGATGGCGCGAGCTAATCCCCCCCCTTGGAAGGTGGGGGACAGACACCCTCTCAGTGGGGCGGCCAGGGGGCAACGCAGGCAGCTTTCCCCTCCCAGCTGCAGGGAAATTCACCTGAGGGGCTTTGCAAAAGGAGGCGATGAGCTGAGGCGTTTCTGAGAGGCGGATTCGTTTCCGTTCCCCGGGAGCAGCTGCCTGGACCCCGAGAATGTCTCCGAACGGGGGGCACTGCCGGGGTACCGCGTTCCCCCATTCAGGGCTGTCAGGCTGGGGTGAGGCCTCGGGAGGGGTCCGCAGCCCAAATGCTGCTGAGGTGGGCAGGGGGGCCTGGAGCGGGGCGGTCTTTGGCACGGCTCGGAGCCTCTCTGGAGGGCTGAGGACTTCCAGTCACACCTCATTACAGCTGTCAGATTCCAATTTATATCTCCCCCGGCCGTGACGTCAGCTGGCGCCCCAGATACATCGCTGACATGCCACGAGGGGGGGCTTTCATTCAGACGGAGCAGCGACCTGCAGTGCCCCCTCCCGGGAAGCTGTTTCGGCGTGTGACCCCTCCCCCCCTTTTGAAGGCGCGACAGTAATTTCACTGGGAGAATGAATAATTCTGGAACTAACCCAGCCGAGTAACTCGGCAAGATGGATCCAGATCCCTGAGCCGGGAGGTGGGAATCGCCTGCAAAGGCAGGATTTCATTGGCCGACGCGGGATTGGCAGCTGCCCCTTTCGCCAGCCTTTGCAAACCAGGCACATTTGTAGCTCGAGGGAAATAATCAGCAAATTCAGAAACCCCGGAAACAAACGGGCTTTTGTGTGAAATGCCCGCAGTGCCGAGTGCCAGATAAAGGCCCCCAGCACCCGGTGCGGCAGTTTTATCTCACAAGCGTTTTCTGTGCGAGTGTGTTTAGCAGAACGCCTGAAAAGTTCAGCGCCCTCTCCGGGGAGTGAGATAACTGGAGACTCTCATTAGGGTTTGGCACGCGCTAAAAATGAGCTAATGAAGGACACGGAGCGGACGCTTTGCAGCCTCTCTGCAGAGCTCCGGCTGCGCGAGCCAGAGAGGCACCAAGCGCGCGGATTTAACCCGTCCGCGGACGCAGGCGGGGCTGGCAGCCGGATACAGGTGTCAGCAGCGTGTGTAGGAGAGGGAGACCCCGGTTCCCCACAGCGCCCAGCTGTGCGCACGTGTCCGCAACGGGGCCTCGCCTGGAGCCCTCCCCCCAGGTGTGCGCACGTGTCCGCAACGGGGCCTCGCCTGGAGCCCTCCCCCAGGTGTGTGCACGTGTCCGCAACGGGGCCTCGCCTGGAGCCCTCCCCCAGGTGTGTGCACGTGTCCGCAACGGGGCCTCGCCTGGAGCCTTCCCCCCAGCTGTGTGCACGTGTCCGCAACGGGGCCTCGCCTGGAGCCCTCCCCCCAGGTGTGCGCACGTGTCCGCAACGGGGCCTCGCCTGGAGCCCTCCCCCCAGGTGTGCGCACGTGTCCGCAACGGGGCCTCGCCTGGAGCCCTCCCCCCAGGTGTGCGCACGTGTCCGCAACGGGGCCTCGCCTGGAGCCCTCCCCCCAGGTGTGTGCACGTGTCCGCAACGGGGCCTCGCCTGGAGCCCTCCCCCAGCTGTGTGCACGTGTCCGCAACGGGGCCTCGCCTGGAGCCCTCCCCCCAACTCTGCGCACGTGTCCGCAACGGGGCCTCGCCTGGAGCCCTCCCCCCAACTCTGCGCACGTGTCCGCAACGGGGCCTCGCCTGGAGCCCTCTCCCCCAGCTGTGTGCACGTGTCCGCAACGGGGCCTCGCCTGGAGCCCTCCCCGCAGCTGTGTGCACGTGTCCGCAACGGGGCCTCGCCTGGAGCCCTCCCCCAGATGTGTGCACGTGTCCGCAACGGGGCCTCGCCTGGAGCCCTCCCCCAGGTGTGTGCACGTGTCCGCAACGGGGCCTCGCCTGGAGCCCTCCCCCAGGTGTGGCGCTGGGGCTGGCTGGTTAATAAACGCGAGTGTCACCTGGAGCAAGCGAAGCTGCCCTCGCTAAACTCGGTTCTGCTGGCCCCCGCCTAGTGGTGCCCTGGCGCCTTTGGGCTGCTGCTACCAGTGAGCCCCGACGTCCGACTCAGGCCCCCCTCAATGGCCAGGGGCCCGGAGCATTCATTGTCACACTCTCGGGTTACACGCCCATAAGCCCTCCTCTGTGGAGCCGGCATCCTCAGTCCCAGATCCGAGCCGCGCTCCCCGTGGGCTGCTGCCGTGGGTCTGGGCGAAGAAGCAGGAACAGCAGAGTCCAGTTGTAAACGCTGGTCCCAGCGACCCGGGCAGCGGGGGAGGCAGCCAAGAGCACGGCTGCGTAAGGAACCCGGCGAGCTCAGAGCCCCGCGGCGGCTGGGACATTTAGGGGCTCGGAAGCGGGCGCCTGTTCCGGCCGGTTCCCTGGCGTGCAGGACACGCGAGGAAGTTTCAGGGGAAATGAGGCGTTTGTGCTGCGGGTGCGGCGCGCCGCAGCTCCCGGGGTGTCTGGCAAGGGCCATTCCCAGTAGCACGGTGCCACCTATAGAAGGTACCTGGAATTTATCGGGGATATTGGATTTCACAGGAAAACGACGTGTTCCCTCTCTGCATAGTGACCCGAGCGCGGTCTGGGGAACGGTCATGGGCTAAAAACACCGTTCTGAGTCCAAATAGCTGCATTCATGTCAACGAGTGTTTCCCCTGGTTTGTCTGTCTGTCTGTATCTATCCATCCCCATACACCCCTCCATCTCTCTATCTATCCATCCCCATACACCCCCCTCTATCTATCTATCCATCCCCATACACCCCATCTATCTATCTATCTATCTATCTATCTATCCCCATACACCCCATCTATCATCAGTCTATCCATCCCCATACACCCCATCTATCTATCTATCTATCTATCTATCTATCCCCATACACCCCACCTATCATCTGTCTATCCATCCCCATAGACCCCTTCTATCTATCTATCTATCTATCTATCTATCTATCTATCTATCTATCTATCTATCTATCTATCTATCCCCATACACCCCTTCTATCTATCTATCTATCTATCTATCTATCTATCTATCTATCTATCTATCTATCTATCTATCCCATACACCCCTTCTGTCTGTCTCTCTATCCCCATACACCCCTTCTGTCTGTCTCTCTATCCCCATACACCCCTTGTGTCTGTCTATCTATCTATCTATATATCTATCTATCATCTATCACCTATCTGTCCATCCCCATACACCCCATCTATCATCTATCTATAAATCCCCATACACCCCAACTATCTATCTATCTATCTATCCATCCCCATACACCCCATCTATCATCTATCTATCCATCCCCATACACCCCATCTATCATCTATCTATCCATCCCCATACACCCCATCTATCATCTGTCTATCCATCCCCATACACCCCATCTATCTATCTATGTATCTATCCCCATACACCCCACCTATCATCTGTCTATCCATCCCCATAGACCCCTTCTATCTATCTATCTATCTATCTATCTATCTATCTATCTATCTATCTATCCCCATACATCCCCATCTATCATCTATCACCTATCTGTCCATCGCCATACACCCCAACTATCATCTGTCTATCCATCCCCATACACCACATCTATCTATCTATCTATCTATCTATCTATCTATCTATCTATCTATCTATCTATCTATCTATTCCCATACACCCTATCATCTATCTATCCATCCCCATCCACCCCATCTATCATCTATCACCTATCTGTCCATCCCCATACACCCCAACTATCATCTGTCTATCCATCCCCATACACCCCATCTATCTATCTATCTATCTATCTATCTATCCCCATACACCCCTTCTATCTATCTATCTATCTATCTATCTATCTATCTATCTATCTATCTATCTATCCCCATACACCCCTTCTGTCTGTCTCTCTATCCCCATACACCCCTTGTGTCTGTCTGTCTGTCTATCTATATATCTATCTATCATCTATCACCTATCTGTCCATCCCCATACACCCCATCTATCATCTATCTATCCATCCCCATACACCAACTATCTATCTATCTATCTATCTATCTATCTATCTATCTATCTATCTATCTATCTATCTATCTATCTATCTATCTATCTATCTATCTATCCCCATACACCCCTTCTGTCTGTCTCTCTATCCCCATACACCCCTTCTGTCTGTCTCTCTATCTATCTATATATCTATCTATCATCTATCACCTATCTATCCATCCCCATACACCCCAACTATCATCTGTCTATCCATCCCCATACACCCCATCTATCATCTGTCTATCCATCCCCATACACCCCATCTATCTATCTATGTATCTATCCCCATACACCCCATCTATCTATCTATCTATCCCCATACACCCCACCTATCATCTGTCTATCCATCCCAATAGACCCTTCTATCTATCTATCTATCTATCTATCTATCTATCTATCTATCTATCTATCTATCTATCTATCTATCTATCCCCATACACCCCTTCTGTCTGTCTATCTATCTATCTATCTATCTATCTATCTATCTATCCCCATACACCCCTTCTGTCTGTCTATCTATCTATCTATCTATCCCCATACACCCCTTCTGTCTGTCTATCTATCTATCTATCTATCCCCATACACCCCTTCTGTCTGTCTATCTATCCCCATACACTCCATCTATCATCTATCTATCTCACCCCACCTATCATCTGTCTATCCATCCCCATAGACCCCTTCTATCTATCTATCTATCTATCTATCTATCTATCTATCTATCTATCTATCTATCTATCTATCTATCTATCTATCTATCTATCTATCATACACCCCTTCTGTCTATCTATCTATCTATCTATCCCCATACACCCCTTCTGTCTATCTATCTATCTATCTATCCCCATACACCCCTTCTGTCTATCTATCTCTCTATCTATCCCCATACACCCCTTCTGTCTATCTATCTATCCCCATACACTCCATCTATCTATCTATCTATCCCCATACACCCCACCTATCATCTGTCTAACCATCCCCATACCCCCCTTCTGTCTATCTATCTATCTATCTATCTATCTATCTATCTATCTATCTATCCCCATACACCCCTTCTGTCTGTCTGTCTATCTATCTATCCCCATACACCCCTTCTGTCTGTCTGTCTATCTATCTATCCCCATACACCCCTTCTGTCTGTCTGTCTATCTATCTATCCCCATACACCCCTTCTGTCTGTCTGTCTATCTATCTATCTATCTATCCCCATACACCCCTTCTGTCTGTCTGTCTGTCTATCTATCTATCTATCTATCTATCTATCTATCTATCTATCTATCTATCTATCTATCTATCTATCTATCTATCTATCTATCCTCATACACCCCTTCTGTCTGTCTGTCTGTCTATCTATCCCCATACACCCCTTCTGTCTATCTATCTATCCCCATACACTCCATCTATCATCTATCTATCTATCCCCATACACCCCACCTATCATCTGTCTATCCATCCCCATAGACCCCTTCTATCTATCTATCTATCTATCTATCTATCTATCTATCTATCTATCTATCTATCTATCCCCATACACCCCTTCTGTCTATCTATCTATCTATCTATCTATCTATCTAATCTATCTATCTATCTATCTATCTATCTATCTATCCCCATACACCCCTTCTGTCTATCTATCTCTCTATCTATCCCCATACACCCCTTCTGTCTATCTATCTATCCCCATACACTCCATCTATCATCTATCTATCTATCCCCATACACCCCACCTATCATCTGTCTAACCATCCCCATACACCCCTTCTGTCTGTCTATCTATCTATCTATCTATCTATCTATCTATCTATCTATCTATCTATCTATCTATCTATCCCCATACACCCCTTCTGTCTGTCTGTCTATCTATCTATCTATCTATCTATCTATCTATCTATCTATCTATCTATCCCCATACACCCCTTCTGTCTGTCTGTCTATCTATCTATCTATCTATCTATCTATCTATCTATCTATCCCCATACACCCCTTCTGTCTGTCTGTCTATCTATCTATCTATCTATCTATCTATCTATCTATCTATCTATCTATCTATCCCCATACACCCCTTCTGTCTGTCTGTCTATCTATCTATCTATCTATCTATCTATCTATCTATCTATCTATCTATCTATCTATCCCCATACACCCCTTCTGTCTGTCTATCTATCTATCTATCTATCTATCTATCTATCTATCTATCTATCCCCATACACCCCTTCTGTCTGTCTGTCTATCTATCTATCTATCTATCCCCATACACCCCTTCTGTCTGTCTGTCTATCTATCTATCTATCTATCTATCTATCCCCATACACCCCTTCTGTCTGTCTGTCTATCTATCTATCCCCATACACCCCTTCTGTCTGTCTGTCTATCTATCTATCTATCTATCTATCCCCATACACCCCTTCTGTCTGTCTGTCTATCTATCTGTCTATCTATCTGTCTATCTATCTATCTATCTATCTATCTATCTATCTATCCCCATACACCCCTTCTG